>NC_137776.1:27425578-27685918 GCF_963455305.1 Plecotus auritus
AGTACAGGACCAGCCTTGGACAGTTAGGGGACAGTCTCCAGTGCAGGACCAGCCATGGACAGTTAGGGGACAGTCTTCAGTGCAGGACCAGCAATGGACAGTTAGGGGACAGTCTCCAGTGCAGGACCAGCCATGGACAGTTAGGGGACAGTCTTCAGTGCAGGACCAGCAATGGACAGTTAGGGGACAGTCTCCAGTGCAGGACCAGCAATGGGACAGTTAGGGGACAATCGCCAGTGAAGGACCAGCCATGGACAGTTAGGGGACAGTCTCCAGTGCAGGACCAGCATGGACAGTTAGGGGACAGTCTCCAGTGCAGGACCAGCCATGGGACCGTTAGGGGACAGTCTCCAGTGCAGGACCAGCATGGACAGTTAGGGGACAGTCTCCAGTGCAGGACCAGCCATGGACAGTTAGGGGACAGTCTTCAGTGCAGGACCAGCCATGGACAGTTAGGGGACAGTCTCCAGTGCAGGACCAGCCATGGACAGTTAGGGGACAGTCTCCAGTGCAGGACCAGCATGGACAGTTAGGGGACAGTCTCCAGTGCAGGACCAGCCATGGACAGTTAGGGGACAGTCTTCAGTGCAGGACCAGCCATGGACAGTTAGGGGACAGTCTCCAGTACAGGACCAGCCATGGGACAGTTAGGGGACAGTCTCCAGTGCTGGACCAGCCATGGACAGTTAGGGGACAGTCTCCAGTGCAGGACCAGCCATGGACAGTTATGGGACAGTCTTCAGTGCAGGACCAGCCATGGACAGTTAGGGGATAGTCTCCAGTGTAGGACCAGCCATGGACAGTTAGGGGATAGTCTCCAGTGTAGGACCAGCAATGGGACAGTTAGGGGACAGTCTCCAGTGCATGACCAGCCATGGACAGTTAGGGGACAGTATCACTGGCCCAGGAAAGGTCTTGCTCATTATTAACAGTGATGGTCATATCAAAAAAAGTATGAATTAACAGCACTTCTGGAGAAGTGTGATTCCAAACAAAATAAGAATTACACAAATGACAGAATGCCTGATTAACCCAGGGGTGACTCCAAGTTGGCTACGTACCTGCCTCAACCCCAGTGTCTTTGTGTCCCACATCTGCTTTATGTTCCAGAAAAAGGGCTGCTCACATTTCTGGCATGAATCACTTTCTAACCACTGAGGAGCCTGGGCGGAGAGAGACAGAGCCAACGTCAGCGCAGCGTCATGTTCACACTGGCTTTTCAGAAATCCAAACGACAGTTCTAAACATAATTGAGGTTAGCATTTTGAAATATCCCTCAATATTTTATAGCTCTTGCCATATCCACTACTATGTCTGTGTTCTGAGTAATCATCATCATTTTAGTAATGTTTACAGGATTGCTCAATTTTCAACCTATAGATAAGAGGAAATTATTCAATTCTCATTTGAACTCTTAGAGTTGTCTTTGTATATTTCTTTTGTTATGCCAAATTTGTTTGAAATTATTCAACCAGTTGAGCAAAAACCCACTTTTACAGAATCTGGCAAACAACCACTTGAGGCACATGGTGGGACCACAAGGTGCCTAACAGGGGAGTCCCTCTGGCTAGGCACCAGGTCAGGTAGATTTTCCACCCCCGTCCCCCAGCCTTGCCTGCTCCTCCTCCTACCTCTTCTCTGCTAACGTCCATGTTCCACACAGCAATCCCACCATCCGAGGAACAGGAGACGAGCTGCCTCGTGAGCTGAAGGTAACACAGCGACTGCACCCGGTCACTGCAGATGATACACACCAGCACCGGTCTCAGTGTGGGAAACAGTCTCCATGGAGGCGCAACTCCCTCCCTGTTAGAATCAGCCCTTGGCATTTATCACTGACTCTGGTATGGGAACATGGATTCTGGTGTAAACTACCTGGCATTCTGTAACTTACTATAAGAATAATAGTTTCTACAAAACAAACACCACTTTCAAGTTAGTCATTAAGAACTGCAGGTCAGAGATGAGATGATGACTACAGTTTTCTGGACCAATCACCATGATTCCCTTGTTAGGTGCACAAGATTTACCTCCTAGTTCAGACACAAAGAACAAAGGAGGTGTAACTGCCTTGCCTGAACCCAACCATAACAAGTGGTCACACACTACAGAAATTACTGGTATATACATGCTCACACATGCACACATACACAAGCTCACAGTGCATATACATGTTCACATATGCTCACACGTGCCCATGCACACATTTGCTCACACATGCTCATAATGCACACACACACACACACACACATGCTCACATGTGCATACACACATGTACACAGCAGATACCGTGGAACAACCTCCTGGCCTGTAGGCTTGTATGGAGAATGTTTCCTTGGCTACTTTTCGGCTTGACTCTGGTTATGGTAAACGGCGACAAACTAGCCAACAAAGGGGAAAGGGTTTCTTTTCTCCTTTCAAGACCAGACGGCAAGAGCCTGAGTATTACACTGTCACAGCAATGGCCATACGACTACATCAAACTACATGTTCCTTCTTAATTAAATACATTTTATAATTTAAGAAAATGAGTTAGGCATCCGATTGCAGAATAGCTTACTATCACATTACACACACTCTTCCATGGTCAAAGTCCGTGCCTGAGCTCCAGGCCTGAGCAGCTTATTTCAATAGGGTGACTCACTGGGAGAGACATGTGGCGAGTGCCCTTTGGGCCAAGGAGGAAGAAAATCCTGTGCTCTTCATTTCCCTTTTGGCTACAGAACACCAGACACTCAGGACTATCAGAAAAGCAGTTAAAAGTGGACCCCGTCAGCCCTATCAAATGGCTGTTTTTGAAACACTAATGTTTCCCCTGCTTTCCCTAAACTCAGGTTCTCTCCCCACCCTCAGAACAGTCACGCACTGGTGGCCCTGGAGCAGGAGCGTGCGGCCCTTCCTTCCTCCGATGTCCCACATGATGATGCTGTTGTCAGAGGCTCCAGAGAAGAGTAACCGCTGGATGGGGTCCCACCAGAGGCAGGCGATACTACCTGGGGGCAAGGGAGAAAGGAAGAAAAGGAAGGAGGAAGGGAGAGAGTAGGAGGGGCAGGGAGAGAGAGAGGATTGGTTAAATATAACTCCATGTCAGGGCACACACATTTGACAGCTGAAGACTCAACTAGCACAGCTGAGTCTTTCAGGAAACGTGTATCTTCACTGTACAAAGGGCCATTCAACCCTTCATCACAAGTCATGAGAAGACACAGCATATCCACTCTCCTGGTCATAAGACTAAAATCTTCAGTTGTACATCAAAGATGTACAAAAGGGCACAAGATGTTCTAATAAACGTTTCCTTGTTCCGTACCACAAAATTATAAAATAGCTGTTGAAAAGACTATAAAAAACTTTTGAAAAATATAGCCATTGACATTTAATGAGAATAGGCCGTTAAGTGTACTGTGGTCATCTTCTAGAAGCTAGAAAGCTAGACTACTGCAGATCTCTGGGACCTGGCAGGCGGTTTACAGCCCAAGATGCCGATGTTTGAAAAAATTAAGTGTCTCAAAGGAAAGGTTTGCAGGTATTTCAGAAATTTAGGTAAAAAATCCAAATTGGCTAAACTTATCAAATTATATAACTCTTGAGAAAATCTTTCTTTCTACAGATTTCTCTTTCAACAGAAATCATCATTATTCCAGTGACTGTTGCTTACCTAGAAGAAAATGATTAATAAACTTAATAAAACTGAACCAGTCATACAAACTCATAATATTTTTTGTGGGTATATAGAAAATGAATGACGCCATATTCAAAGCAAACAACACAAGCGGTTTCTCACAGAAACTTTACAAAAGTGTGTGTGTTGGGGGAAGTATTCTGCAAAACTGGCTTCAGGCATAATTTTGTATAAACCCTGACCCTGTTTAAACCGATGCCCCATACATTTTAGCTAGAGGCCTAATAGCAGACAAACATGATCTTTCCATACAGACACGACTAAGCAGTTACCAGAACCCACTCTAACCTAGCAACCTGGGGAACACTTACGAGGCTGGAGTCATGAGACTCTTAGTCATAAACGGAAAGAGGTGTCCTCAGGGGCTGTGCTTTCCTGCCCACGTCTACTCTAACTTACTGTTCTTTCTCCTTTTTCCTCTACAAGGCCCCTGTCTGACAGACTTGATTTCACCTAAACAGATTACTTAGACACCGTGGAGAACATTTAATGTGTTAGACTTAAGACACTATTTTCATAAAAGTCCACCATTAAATTCTTTTTAACAATTCCCACTTCTTCAATCTAAACCAGATGGCCTCAAAGTTTCTAATTTGTTACCCAATACAGCCAAGTACGTTTTAAAATACTTTCTTGGAGTCTTGCCAACTCACTGCACTGTAGAAATAATGAAATTCCACCTGACTTTTTTCCTCAGTCCCTACCCAGGGGAGGTTTCCCAAGTAGAGGCTGACCCAGCCCATACATTTCTTTTCATTGTATTGATCCACTAGTCTTGTTCAGTGTCCTAGAAACTGGCAATTTAAAAATAATAACATTCTTGGAAAGGTTTTACCATTTACAAAAAATTTTAAAAGGTCTTCTGAAAATAATTTTATTGAAAACGGTAAACAAAGTATAAAGTATGATCCACACAAGCAACCTAGGAGGGATTTTGACAACACAAAACCTAACCCAGCACGCTACCTTCACTTAGCCTTCACTCTTTGAGATCTAAATCCCGTCTGGCCAATCAAATTGAAATCTGACAGATCATAGGGAGGTGATCACTCATGAAACCACAGGGCTGAGAACTAAATTCGGATGCCCAAATTAGGTGGGAAAGCTGTGGGTGAGGACGCAGACTACCTTCATGTCCTTTGAGGGTTGTGATAACTGAGCAGGTGTCCTGTTCCAGCTTCAGCAGGGTGATCTGTCCAGAATAATCGCCAACAAAAGCATACTGGGTATCAAAATCGTATCTGTGGGGAAGCAGTCAAAGATCTCCAACACAATCTATCTCAAAGTTGTAAAGCACAAAATGTTCTCTTTAAAGAGAATAAGCACAAGCCCAAAACTCTGAGAAAGGAAATCACCGACTGAAAATCATGCAAATACTGAAGAAAATATTTTAAGCTGGACTCATGGAGAAAATTAATATTTAATCATTCAACAAGAATTCATTGAATATCTGTCATTACTCTAAGCAATATTTGGAACTTGGCAATAAAAAAGATAATAGCTAACAGAGAAGACAGACATGAGAGCAAGTAGTTATAATCAAATGATAATAAAACACAAAAAAAGGTGAACTACTCAATAATGAAGCAAGAAAGAACTGGAAGAAAATGGCTATTTGTGAAATATCTCTGGAAATAATGTAAAACTGATAGCCAATACGAACATGACCCATCTTTCCTTTGGCCTAGATGATTTAGCTTTAAGTAAAGAGGATGGTTCACTTTAAATTGCTGTGGAGAGTTCATTCAAACAAAAGGCAGTTATTTGGGGCAATACTAAATTTAAATTTTAAAACTATATTAACATCACTTTCTCGGCGACATTATGGTCATAGAAATTTGTGGCAAATTGGTAGTTGACACACAGTAGGATACTACTATTTAAAGGTCAGAAGGACAACCGTGGGCTACGTCATGACTGTGATTCTGTGCCATTTTCTTCCAATCCATATGAAAAGCCAAACTCGGAACAGAAACACTTAATTAGCACATAAAGTATCTGAATATTTTCCTTTGTTTGATTCTAAAGTGTATGATACTAATTTATATGCTTATTTTAAATCTCATGTTCTATGTACATTCATTTGTAGCAAACATTTTCTATGAAGGCTTTCAATGGAAAAAAGGAATTTTAGTAGGCCAGATGTCCAACTCTGAAAGAGAACCACTGATGCTGACAGCCTTGATCTTGCCGGCACTAAGATACATAGCTACCACTGCTAGCCTTAAACAAGGGCGAACTCCACGTGAAAGATTCCATTTATCAGTGAAAAAATTTTAAAGCAGGAATTCCAGGGATGCTGAGGCACCACCTTTGAGAGTATTATAAGAATTATGAACCCTCTCTATACACAAAAAAACAACTACTATAAAACTTGTAGCCTATTTATGAACTCCAGAGTCATAAGCCTTACTGCATTTATATTCTACTAGAGGCCCGGTGCACGAATTCATGCACTGGTGGGGTCCAGCTGGGGGAAGGGGCCGTGGGTGGGTTGCCAGCCAGCCTCACCCCCGATCTGGGTGGGGGTGCCCACTCCGGGGTGGGACCAGCCAGGAGGAGGGGCCACGGGTAGTTTGCTGGCCAGCCCTGGCCCCAATCAGGAAGGGGGAACCTGCTCGAGGGTGGGGCCAGCCAGGGCAAGGGGCTGCAGGCATTCCGGTTTGGTCAATTTGCATATTACCCTTTTATTATATAGGATTTTAGGGTCTGTAAATAACCAATTACTAGAAGACCAATTCCTTTTTTATCTTTATACAAAAAGTCTTTTCTTTCACTTTTAAATGTAAAGGAATGAGGGGAGGGGTTTGCATTAATGAGGGTTGGGTTTTCCAAGATTTTGTATTAAATGTACAGCAGGGAATGGTAAGTCACGTAATTATTTTTAATAAACCAATTTTATACCGATAAAGGTAAAAACAGCAAATTTTAGATTTTATGTAAAATATCAGGAATCATTCAGTCTTTGGATCTCAATTAACAATTTATTCCTTTTTTATCTTATTTTTTTTTCTTTCTTTTCTTTTTCTCTCTCCTTTTTACATTTTTTCTTTGTTTTGTTTTTCATATTTTTTATTCTACTTTTTGGATGTTTTTGTCAATCAACAATTTATGATCAGAATAGAAATTAATCATTGAGACAAGGAGGCGAAGGCCTAGCCCTTCAAAGGATACTGCAAACACGAAGCCCAGGAGGGGAAGAGGTGCCTCCCGAGCATGTCCCCGGTCCGGGTGCACATCCAGCTGACACACTTGTCGTGACCGGTACTGACCACCCACTCCGTGGCCAAGCTGAAGATAATCGCAGACACCCGGTTCTGATGAGCTGTAGGAACAGAAATGGAAAGTCTGCACCCTTCAGGAAGAAATGTGGCCTTCAGAATCGAATCTCGTGGGGTGAGAACGGAGGCTGACCGTCTCAACCTGGCTGGCCTGGGGATGCACAACATCCCATCATGGGAATGCCCGACTGTGAGCGGGTGTCAGATAATCTGCCCTACCCCCGACTCCCTATCACGGGCTTCCCAGGGCCCTGCCCTCTGCCTGCCTACATGGCAGACAGTCAGAAGCTACCAATCGTTAAAGAGTAATGCTCAAGAGGGATTCCAATAATAGATTAGAGAACAGACCTGTACTTTGCTCTAAAAAACCCTACCTACCAATGAGTTCCATACTGAAAGCAGGAGTCTTTTCTTAAAAAAGAAAATTTTTTTTAATGTCCATAACTTCAGTGTTTTGACCCTTTAGAAAAGACTTTGTACACAAGAGCAACTATACTTTTCTGTAATTAAAAAGTAGTGTAAGCAATTTGTGTGTAACTTTTTACTATTTATGAAGACAAAATATTGTAAAGTTTTATATTCCAAAATACCAAACTAAGAGCCGAGAATGAGGAAAGTGTTCTGTCTGTGACCTAACTTGTGAAATATTTGTGTTTGCAGGTTAACTGTAAGCCACTAGGGCAGTGACCTGTCTACTTCAACTGATACAGCACCTTGCATGTAGCAGGTGCTTGTAAATGCCCAGGCAGATGAATGAAGTCTGAGAAACTTCTAACTTGCTCTCAGCTGTACAGGCTGCTTCAGGAGCACTGAGGAACTGTTTCTTATAAATTAATTAGAAAATGACTCTGGGAATATGGGCAAAGCATGAACCAGACATGCATAAAAGATGAAAAGGGTTATCCTTAAATACAGCTTAAATAATTTTTAACTTGAGAACTATTTTGACTATCAAACTGGCAAAAAGCATTTATAAAGAGTAATGCTGTAAACATTTAAAGAGCAGGCACTTTCAACTACCATTCACAGGATTGCAAAATTTGCAAATTGCTGGGAAGAGGTTTGCAAATAAATCTAGAGCATTAAAAACCATTTTAATGTTCGCCCCAGTTACTCTACTTTTATGAATTTGTCTTAAATAGAAGTAATTAGAGTCAGAGTAACAGTCAATGACACACACACATGTATATACATAGATATGAAATACATAAACTCACAGATATACATACACACACTAGTACATCCACATACACTCTCATATATGTTAGTGAGTGGGCGATATCAAAAAGCAGAAGCAGTACTCATGTTCAAAAATAGAGCAATAGTTAAATTAAATCTGATACTTTCACCCAAATGGAATCATATACAAAAATTTAAATATTAATAAGCAGGAAAAGAATGGTAAATAACTTCAAAGAACTAAAAGCCTCTTATTTGAGGTAACAAAACTAAAAAGTTAATATGAACACCTACACTTTCATTTTTATTTTACTTTATAACTTTATTTATTTTTAAAATCTTTATTGCTGAAAGTATTACATATGTCCCTCTGTTTCCCGCATTGATCCCTTCTAGCCCGTCCCTGCCCCCCTCCCCAGGCCTTCACCAAACCTACTTTTGATCATATGAGATGGTGTCCTAGTTTTGTGTATGCAGATCTACATGTATTATGTATGCAAATGTGTGTGTGTGTGTGTGTGTGTGTGTGTATTATAATTACCTGGGTAAGTCTTGATAAAGTTCATTTTATTAAAATCTTCAGAAACATGAAATTCCTAAAAGTAAACACATGCAATAAGAAAACAGTCATGGTTTTAAAAACAACAGAAATTTAACTTTCAAAACAAAGTGAAATCCAAAAATAGCTATCACCAGACCTGAGACTGAGAACAGCTACAGAACAATAACGCGGACCTGTCCTCAGGCCACCCTTTGTTTTGGACACCAGATGGAACAGAACCGCTGACCAGCACAGCATTTCTATCCAGTTCTTCCCGCAGTGAAAGCTTTGAAGTCCCTCTGCTTCTAACTGCAAAGGAGGCAACTTGCTCATTTTTTCTCTCTGGGCTACATCAAAAATTCCTCAGATGATATATATAAAACGAAAGTATAAAAACCCATTATTATCAGAGCTCTCAACTATAGTGAAAATAAAACATAGGGTATTCCAAGTAATGTAAGGGGAAAATTATACATATTTAATATACAAATACACAAAAAAGAACATTAAGAGGTTGTGGGTAGATTTCTTCTTTTTATACTTTTGAATTTTCTAAATTGTTACAGACTGTGTAATACTTTATAACTAGAAAAAAGTTAAAAGTATATGCTTAATGAAAAAAATGAGCTTCAACACAAAACCAAGAACATGAACCTCTTTAAAAAAAAGCCCTAATAAAAAATTCTATTGACCAATGCTAAATTGGTAAGTTTTTAAGGCTCTAGGTAACATGGACTTTATAAATTGTTGACTACTCAGACTGAAAAAAATATATATAAATTCCCTGTTCTCCATCTGGTTTTGCAAACTACAAATATATCTTAGTGTCTTAAGGATACTAATCTGTATTGGGTGGGAGATCAATAGATCAATAGCTAACTAATGATAAGTTGGATTTATATTGGCCCTTTCCACTGAAGAGCTATAAGTGTTTCTGTAGGCTATCCTATTACTGATGTCCTTGAACCAGGAGCCACAAGAAGGGTCCCTAAAAAAAGAAATGCTCAATCATTGCTACCACTGGAGAAACTATTTGAGGCTTACAGTTCATGACTCCTTGTTATATTTGTATATGCACATCACCATTATATTCCTACAATATTTTCAGAAAAAGAAGAGTGAGAATGTTGGCTTTAACTACTACATAATGTATTTACAGCAGCCCCAACTTCATAGGGCAGTGGTCGGCAAACTCATTAGTCAACAGAGCGGCAAACCTCGGCTCGTGAGCCGTGGTTTGCCGACCACTGTCATAGGGCATAGAACTCATCAAACCCTAACCTTACCACCTGCCTACTGCTGGATGGACTGTTTGGGCTGAGAACCTGTCTTTGTACTGGCCCTTCCTTCTTGGCCCAGAAAAACCATAAACAACAAACATGAACTGAGGAAGAAATAGAAAATCTGTAACAAGTGAAGAGATTAAATTAGTAGTCCAAAAACTTTCCACAATGAAAAACCCAGGACATCAGGTGGTTCCTCTGGTAACTTCTTCCAAGCTGTAAGTCTGAGTCTCTTACTACTCAACAATTAAAAAAACAAAACAACAACAACAAAACGGGCAAAGGACTTGAATAGGTATTTCTCCGAAGATATACAAATCATCAACAAGCAACTGAAATACTCGACATCACTAGTCATCAGGCAAATGCCAACAAAAATCATAATTAAATACCATTTCACACCTTCTAGGATAGCCATAGTAAAAACAAGACAAAAACAACAGAAAATAACAAGCGTTGGCAATGATGTAGACAAACTAGAACCTTACATGTTGGTGGTGGGAGTGTACAATGGTACAGCCACTTTGAAAAACAGCTTGGGGGTTCCTCAATGAGTTAAAAATAGATTTACCATATGACCCAGCAACTTCATTCCTAGGTATATAGACCCAATAGAATGAAAAACATAGGTTCACACACAAACTTGCACACGAATGTTCATAGCAGCATTATTTACAATAAAAAAAGTGGCAACAACCAAATGTCCATCAACTGATGAATGGATAAACAAGTGTGGTCTCTCTACATAATAAACAAAAAAGTACTAATTCAAACTACAATGCAATGAACCTTAATATATTACTCTAAGTCAGTGGTCGGCAAACTGCGGCTCGCGAGCCACATGCGGCTCGCGAACCGCGGTTTGCCGCTCTGTTGACTAATGATTTTGCCGACCACTGGGATAGGGGCTTAATCACAAGGAACAACAACAGCCTATAATTATTGGAATCGAGAGTCTAGGTCAGGGGTCGGCAAACTCATTAGTCAACAGAGTGGCAAACCGCGGCTCGCGAGCCGCAGTTTGCCGACCACTGCTCTAGGTGAAAGAAGCCAGACATAAAAGACAACATGCATTATATGATTCTACTCACATAAAATGTCAGAACAGACAAATCTCTGGACTCAGAAAGTAGATTAGTGATTGCCAGGAGCTGGGGGCGGGGGTACCCTGGTGGGGGAGAGTGGGGAGTGACTGCTAATGGGCTGGGGTTTCCTTGGGGGAGGGGGTGTGATGAAATGTTCTGGAATTAGAGAGTGTTAATGGTTGCATAATCTTATGAACATACCACAAAACCACAGAACTGCACACTTTAAAATGGTGAACTTTATAATATATGAATTATGTCTCCTTAAGAAAAAATGTGTATATCCATATACACACACACAATCTGACCTACAAAAATACCTATAATAAATTAAAAATGTAAATACGTGATCCTTCACCAAAGATATCTTATGAAACACTGCCCTAAAGAGCTGGTTGAATGGCTAGTCCTTAACTCGTTGGTTGAATGGCTAGTCCCTAACTTGGTTCTCCTTCCCCTTCCTCTGTTATAGGTAGTACACGCATGCATGCGTGCGTGCAGACAAACACACACACACACACACAGGCTCTCTACCACAGCCTCTTTGTCCTGGCCTTCTCTGTGGTTCAGGAATAGGGGCTGCATGGAGACTGTGCCTTGTGGCTAGCCTGTGCACCCAACCATCCATCATGACAGCATTCTGAGTTCCACAAAACTGGTTTAAAATTTAGCACTCATTAAAATTAATCCATTCTGTCCTGGCTGGTTTGGCTCAGCAGATAGAGCATCAGCCTGTGGACTGAAGGGTCCCGGGTTCGATTCCGGTCAAGGGCACATGCCCCGGGTTGCGGGCCATGCAGGAGGCAGACAATCAATGATTCTCTCTCATCATTTATGTTTCTATCTCTATCTCCCTCTCCCTTCCTCTCTGAAATCAATAAAAATATATTTAAAAATAATAATAAAATTAATCCATTTTTAGATCTAACACCTATACTGAATTCAAAAACTTTTCTGCCATTCAGGCATTTATTGCTAACTTTATTTAAACTGTCCAACAGACATGAACATGGGGAGGTCGATATAATACATACATTCTGGAAAGTACCTACCATGATGGCTCCGTTATCCTGGCCCACAAATATCCGCCTGCTATCATGATGGTAAGTCATAGCCGAGCAAGGAGCTGCCAGAAAGACAAAGACCACGTTATAGCAAAGCTAAGCATTGTGTCATTGTGCAAAATTCATTATTAAGAGCTATACAATTGAGGTTAAAAAAAAGAGGGTAAAAAGGTTTTGTGAAAAATAATGATGTAAATTGAAAATGCTAATAAAGTTCTTTCTGTTATTTTAGTTTAAAATTCTCACACAAAATTATTTTTAAAACTTTGGGTCAAGCGATCCAGCCTGAAGTTTCATCTGACTGAAACTCCTACCTGTTTCTGGAAAGGTTTGGGGACCCGTGCTTACAGTGGGTGATCTGCACTCCAAACTCAACGGGTCATCCTGCCCCCGCCCCCATCCCCTATCACAGGTAAAATGTAGCTGCGATCTGTGGAAAGAGGGGCTCCCGGCACAAGAATTCCCATTCCAAGGCATATGTGAGAAGGCTGAAAAAGCCACTTTGGAATTACTTTTTTCCCCTCAATGGCCAAACAATGTTCCCTTGTGCAATGGCATCCAACCCCAGTGTGTAGTCAGTGAAGTGTGTGCATACTTTTCTTTGTCCACAGCAGTATCATGTGACTGGGGAGCACCTGCTTCCCTCCAGGTTCTGGCTACCCTTCTAGACAGCAAGGGCCAGAGAATGAGTTTCAGAAAGGAGTAACTCTAACGCTACAAATCAGAATTAATGTGATTTAGAAAAGGGAGCATTTGTAAAAAGAATGTGTGGGTTCATTTCATCCTAAGAATTATAATTGCCTAAGAAGGAACCATAACAAGGAAATAAATGTGTGCCAGGAAAAACAACAAACAAACTTGAGTTTGCTTTGAAATAAAACTTCATATGAAAAAGTAAGGAAAAAAAAAAAAACACAACCTTATACGTGAAGTCACCATTTGAAAATTGTTTAATTTAATTTAAAGTTCTCTCTCTACAATGGGCTGGTATTCTCCACCAAAGGTAAACAATAAACTATAATACAGTACTGGATTGTACTCAAAGGCAAGAACACAGCTACCTGTGTGACCAGCTTATGGAAAGAAACTGTTCGAGCGGCAAAGAACCATCTAGCTGAAAGGCAGGTACTGCCTTTGCCTGTAAACAGAACAATGAGAAGTGGCAAGAAGCCTGTACCCCTTTAGCCCCATATTGCTGTTGAAACTGCAAAGAATGATCATGTTTAAGAATTAAACGACAAAGATATATGTATCTTCATACACAGTGCTCTTTAATAACCACGCATAAAATTATCACTGACAAATCAAATCATACTTTGATCATTTCAAAGATTCATTATCATCATTTTTACTTTTCAGTTGGTACTAAATCTTAATGCTTTAAAACTTCTTTTCAATTCTTTTTATGCCTAACCCTCTAACAAACTGCTCATAAATACGTAGGAACCCTCCTCTGTGCAAAAATTACAAAGGGCTGAGTTATTTTATGAGGCTATAGAATTCTGAAGTTTAAACAGAAAGTTTTCCTAGTTTATTTGTTTTGTATATAAAGATGTCCTGGCTCTTTTCCCTAGAAGACAAGCTTCTAGTGAGATAAGCAATACAATTTTTTTTTTTTAAAAAGTTTGGATACTCACATAGTTTTATAAACAAAATACAAATCTGTGGTCTTTTAAAAAGGCATCACTGCCGTCCCAAATAATATGCTTTAAGTCTAGTTTTGTAAATAAAGTTTTTGTTTCTTTGTTTTTCTGCAACACAGCCAGGCTCCTCCTTTTAGCATTGTTTATGGCCACTTTCATGTTCCAAGGGCAGAAGGTTGAAGAGTTGCCACGGAGACTGTTTGGCCCATAAAGTCTAAATATTTACTGTCTGGCCCTTTCAGGAAAAGCTCATGGATACACCCCATACCTGTAGTGGGGAGCATAGTTTTGGAGTCAGACAGGCATAGATTGGAATTCCAACCACAAGCAACCAATGTAACCCCTCTGGCCTCAGTTTCGTCATCTACTAATGGTGAAAATATCATCTACCTTCCCAAGTTGCTGTGATTATTCATAAAGTGATATTATTTTTTATAAAGGCATGAGGCACACAGTAGATACAGGAACTAAGAGTTACCATTTCTCTTCAGCTAAAGCAGATTCTGAAAGTTATCTTTATTTTGGGAGGAAACATTCTGAAACATAATCGGACCACATAGAGCAATATGCTAAGGTCCGGCTCGTTGATCACAGTCAGGTCACAGGAAAAAGTCTAAATTGGTGGCTGACCACTAAAATGTCCTAAATTGGGTAATCTATAGATAGTTTTAAGAGCCAACATGGCACTTTGCTTCTCATATTTTGAATTTGTTTTTAAAATGAAAGCCATCCTAAAATAGACAAGCAATTATTTCTCATAATTCATTCATTATTTTCTTCTGGCAATGTTCCTGCAGTTTTATCAGCAGATACATCTCCAGATGGATGCAATAAAGAAGCTTCCAGAAGCAACAAGCCAAATATGTGTAGACATAAACATGCGGGGGTCAGCCACCAACAGCAGAGATGCTGGGCCTGTTTGTTCCAGTTTTTACTGGTCTCTGCAGCCACAATGTTCTGGGAGCTACTTCCAGAAGGTACCATTAAGCCAAGTTGGCAAGGGATGGCCAAAGCCACATGCCCAAGACCTCAGAGCCACGGAAGAGTACTCACTTCTACTGCCACTGGAAGTCTAAAAGAAACCCCTTTTTTGGTTGGGTAGAAGGTAGGCTCAGAGGCCCAAGATGTCCCACCCACCTCTGATCCCTGCTCCCAACAAAATCCCAAAGTAAATTTATCAAATGGGCCCATGAGCACCTTTATTAAGACATCGGTCCTTCGTATTTCAGAGGAGTGACCAAGGTTATGCAGCCACAGCATACGGAAACAGGAGATACTGCAGCTTGCTCCCATCAATATGATTGGGTTTTCTTCTAGTGCACTCCATTATATAAAGCTTTATGGTGCCTTTTATGATAGTCATCTCTGTAGCAGTAGTCCAAAAAGTCTATTTCATTTTTACTGAATGATTACCAAGACAGAGAAGCTGAGGAGGCTGCCCAAGCTGCAAGTGAAAGACAGAACAACTGAAAACCTCATGTTTTGTAGAAACTGACCACAGGGCCTGGAAAGTGCATGTTCACGGATATAAAAGTGCAGGTGCCTGGGAGGGAGGCTCACGCTGACAGTGGGAATGAGCTGAGTAACTGGCTACTCTGTGTGTACAACAACTGCACTGCCTCTGCAACAACTCTCAAGAAAGTTGTCACCAGTGTCTGGAACAACTGGCAAGAGGTCTTTTTAGGAGAACTTCATAATGGTCTTCAGAAGTAAAACCATCAAGCATGCCCCACAGCCTTTCTTCTTTTCCCAGGGGGCCCTCTAAACAGTGGAACACTTAACTGAGGAACATCCCTTATTCAGGACCAAACCACAAGGAAATGAGCAGCTCTGGATGCTTCTGTGTGGCCATTTGGGACAGCAGGGCTCAACCCCAGCTGGGACTGGTGGGGTCCAGGCGTCCTCCACAGGGCTCTCTTTTGCAGAAAGGATGGAGAAAGGAAGTGGGAAAGGATGGAGATGCCTCTTAGATCTGCATGACGGACTAGAACTTAAATGTAATTTTATGGCACTTTAGCTCAGGGCTGTCTTAAAAACCTCAATGCAAAAGACTGATCTAGATTTATTTTTAGAACACATTTAGCTCCTGAGAAAATTCTCTTTTAGAATGTGCAGTACTTTGGACTAAATCTCCCACTGGAACCGAGAGGTTTGTGAAAAGGTTGGGCACAAGGCTGGTTATGAGGGCACAGAATGTCAGTATCAGCTACTACTACTAAGTACTAAGTCTCTACTAGTTTAAGTTGGCAAAATTAAGGAAAACTGGGGTTGGGGCTGGGAGGGGCATGTCCTCCCCCCCCCCACCCCCACCCCCAGTTTTGCTCAAGGTTGCTTCAGTTAAGCCAGTAGACCCAACTTCCTTTGCAAAAGAAAAGCAGTTTTCCTGCAGTTAGGCACCGCCAGTGGGCGGGGTTAGACAACTGAGAAATTCATTCTGAAATCTAGCAGCACTTTTTAATAGACATTTTGAAATTTAAATCACCAATGATATTAGAGACATGTTCATCCAGTGAAACAGTTCCCTACTTACAGGCCATTGTGTGGTAAATGCTGGGCCAGTACTGGCCGCTGTCTCTCTTCAGCCATACTCGGATGGTTCTGTGGAGGAAAGAAAAAGCACATAGTAATTTTATCTTCTTTATGCTCCTGTAAAACTTATGTATTTTTAATACTATGTCCCAGCTGACCTTAAACAAATACAGGGGTGGGTAAAGGTAGGTTTACGGTTATGAGTATGCAAATCAGTTAATAGTTATTGTATTAATCAGAACCTGCATGTCTTTTTCCATACGAACTGTGAACCTATTTTTGTCCACTCCTGTACACACACACATTCACCCAATATATAGTATGTTTCTACATATAGTACATAACTATATATATACATGTATATATACGTACATATTAAATATGGTTACATATAGTATGACCATAGGTAGTAAGTTATGTAGTAGGTAGGACTCAGGTTTGAAATAACTTTAACGTATGAAAAATACTCATGATATAATGATCAACATATAAAGAAAACTGAGCATTAACTTGCTTTTCTTAGTAAAACTGAGTGTGAACTTGGTCGCCTGACACCTGAGCCAGTGAGGGGAGCCGTAGATCTGCGTGGAAGAGGACGCTCCTGGAGAAGCAGATGTGAGGACAAAGCAGAGCCCAGGCCGGGCTGGCTCAGCGGAACTCCCAGGCTCCATCCCTAGGAGGAAGCCATTCCACCCCAGGCCTCGGGGCCCCGCTTTCATCAGAGAACACACAGGAAAACCAGGAAATCCGGTGCACAAGGCAGGAAAATGACAAATCGCCCAAGTTTAAATATTTCGGCTTATCGCCTCAAGAACAACAGGGAATACTGTGACCCTGGCACCCTGGCTCGTCCCGTCCCTTCGCAGAACCGCCTCACAGCTCTGGGCCTCTTCCTCTCCTGAACTGGAGGCCTCCCGCTGCCCCCAGCGCAGCCATGCTCTGTCTCTGCACGACTCCCTGTCTTATGTCCCTTGCTGTCAGCGCTGCCACAGTCATCCCTGCATCCCTAACAGCAACACAGATCCCGGCACCCAGACAGCACTGGATTAATGTTCACAACCTTGAACTAAAATACATTAAGACTAAAGTTGACACTGTGTGTGTCTGTTCTGATTAAAATTTAAGATAAGTAAGACTGGTCCATGAGGATACAATGTTTGCTCCCGAGGGAGGACAGAATGCAAAGGAATATGAGGGAACTTGTTAGGATGATGAATGGCAAGCTGTGGGGAGATGGTTACATGGGTGCCTGCATTTGTCAGAACTTGTCCAACCACACTGGGGAGCTGTACAGATTACTGCATAGGATTAGGTTGTAATAAAAGAAAATGAAGACTAGATGTTGACCTTTAGTCATCAAAATAAATCAGATGATAAATCAGATGTCTCATAGCACGGTGGGCATGACGCTGTTTTGTATGTGACCTGGATATGGCCTTCCTGTAGGAGCAGGCATTTGTACAGCACACCTTGGTCACAACAGGACCTTTGCCAAGCTGAACGGCTCAGAATTTTTCTTTACATCCCACCCCTAATCACAATGGGCTAGACCAGAAATGGGCGTCTAATCCCAGGTGGATAAATCGGTTCCTTCCCTGGGAAATCGGAAACCAGGAGAGAAAAGAATAGATCAGCATGTCTCCAGTACTTGAAATGGCTGTTTGTGGTCATACGTTTTGCAACTGGGACTGGGGGATTATGTATATCAAGAAAGGAGAAAGAACAAAGCTGACCTATAGAGAGAAGCAGGAAAGAGCTGAAGAGAGTCAAGGTGGAAAATCCATCATGCCGACTGCTCCTGAGGCCAAGCTATGACCCCCAACATCCTTACCATAAACACCCCCAGTGGTTTAACCCAGCCTGCATTATTTCTGTTGTTTGCCCATACTAATATACTTTGCATGAGACACCAAGAAAAATCCCAAATATAGACTCTTCATTGAAATACCATTTAACAAGGTAAGATAGGCAGGCTTTTTTTTGAGGTACCTATATTGTAACAGGATGTTCTAGAAAGTCCACGTTCACATCCAAAATTAAAAGACAGAGAGAGGGCGATCAGACTAAAGCATGTATGAACAGACCTTTGATTTTTACAGTTTGTAATTCAACATCTTCATTCAAAATGTATCACTCTTTGAGGTAACGTTTAAACCACTCTTGTTACTTGTGAGTTCTTGGTTACTGTTCATGACTACTTGGCTTTCTTCTTTCACAAATCTAAAAGACTATAACTTTTTCATAATATGCCTCTTTCCAGTTTGGAACCAAACCAAGTTATGAAAAATTCTTAATGGCATGGGAAAATATTCACAACACGATGTTAAGTGAAAGAAAACTGATAAATACAGTATGATAACAACTTTATTTTAAAATGCAATCTGACCAAACCCCTAGATCCAACTACCACTTTATAGGAAATACAGAGAAACATAATAAACATGAACACAGGGGTGCCTTTAGCAAAAATCGAGATTGTAGGAAAGTCTATGGATAAATGACCCAGTTTTTTCTGCAAATAATTTGCCAGGGAGGAAAAAAAAGAGATGGAAGACCGGCCTGTGATTAAAGAGGTTTAAGAGGCTATCAAGCAACCACAATGCACAGACTTATTTGGATTCTGATTCAATCAAACTGTTATATACACGTATGTCATTATGAAACAATTGAAAATATAAACACTGACTATATATTTCATTATTTAAAAGGTACTGTTCTTTAGGTGTGATAATGGTGTTGCCGATTTTTGCTTGTTTGTTTTTTAAGAAGCAATAATTCCTAAATAAGACGCTGGCCCTTGTTCTCAGCATGCCCAACACAGGGCAGCTTCCTCTCAGGTTGCCTGGTCTACCTTGGGCATGACAACTAGCAGCTGCATCTCCCAAGGAGCTGTGCATCCCACTGCCCTGTGCTCAGAGCCCACCAGGGGTTGGTTGTCTCCAACCAGGGGTCCAACCGACCCAGACCCTGCATCCCAGGGAGATGTGATCCTCAAGTGGCCCAATAGGAGGAGCTCAGGTTATATTTCTAAGCCGTCCTTGCCCACCAAGAACTTTCCTCTCCAGTGTATCTGGGCACATCGCAGGTTGGATACCACTGCAGGATGACTCCCTCATCAAAATAATGCAGTAGCAGCTCACAAGGGTGATCCCTAGGCCTGGACTACCAACTCTGTATCACACTTTGTTGACTATATTCTATGTCACTTCACATAGAACGCTTATGGATACATTTTATTACTTACGTGCAACATAGGGAATGCAGCCAAGGAGTTGCAGTAAGTGAAACGCCAATTTCCCTTGAAACATTAACTCTGATCAAGAACTCTGCTCCATTTCCAGAAACGGAAAGGCCAACCAAGGCACTTGAAGGCCAGGGCGTCACGCAGCGCCTCATCAAGTTCACTGGCCTTCACTCACACAGGATCACAACGGGGTTGAGCCTGTTAGTTACCTGTTAGGTTTATTTAAGTGTCTAAAGAACAGAATGCTGGCGCATTGTAAAATCCTTCAAATCAACCCCAAAGTGTGGATCATGAATTCGCAGGGAGCTCAACAGAGGACTCAATAGAGATAGAGGACTCAATAGAGATAGAGGACTCAATAGAGGGCACATGCTCTGCCCTGTGTCCCCTTGAGAGAAGAGCCAAATAAGACAATAAAGGAGTCTGCTGTGAGCTGGAAGCCTTAAAGGTTGTCTGCTTCAACCAATCATCTAACTTAGAAAAGTCAAAGTTTAATTCCATGCAGCATCAGAATATTTAAACTAGCCCAAGGTCAAAGTGGAACCTGCCTAGACCCTAGCATTTTTAAAATAGTATAATATCCCTTGGGACAAGCATCAGTACTACAACTTGGTCTGTATCCAGCTAACACACTAGGAAATTAGCAAGACTTAAATTATTTCTTGGGGTGTTTCATTTAAAAATTGTTATTCAACCTTGCTGAGGAATCAGGTTCCAAATTGGGCACTCGACCTTGACAGTCAGCTCTACCTCTGTATTCACACCTTCTACCTGGAATTCCCTTCCTTCAGTTTTTCAAGGCATAGTCTTTCCCTTCCTTAGACAATGCATTAAAACCTCCCACTTCCAAGATTAAGTAAAAACAATGTTAAATTTGACCCCTAACACTCTAGCACTCCCAAGAACCTAATGAAGTTGTGTAATTACTACTAAGTAATATAGAAATTTGTTTTGTGTTTTCTTCACACTATGTTTCACTGGTTTAATAAATGGTTGTAAAAACAGGCTTAAGTTTGGCTGCTTATTAAAAAGTTAACAAATTTCAGAGACACACAAAAAAAATTACTATTCAGTAAATTAGAAGCAAAATCTATTCAAAAAATTGAAAGCAACACAATAATACAGTCTAGTAACATTTTACAGGAGCACACTATTAAAAACTCTAGGATGATATTAATAAACTATATAAACACTAAAGTGTTAAGATCAGATGGCTTCATTTAAAAAAACCCCACAATATATTCTACCTTGATGAATATCTAAGCCACTCTCTCTACTAAGATAAAACAGCTTAACTTTTCCTTTAATATTTTGACAACTTTACACCCACTCACCTAAACTCATTTTATGTTTTTCTTGCTGCTTATTCTATCCATATTTCTAGTGGATAGATTTTCTTTGATATTCCAAGACCAAGTCTCTCTGAAAAAAAAAAAAAGTCTTCTCTTAAACCAGAACCTGAGGGACATGGTCATTCTGTGCCCAGCTCTATTTTTAAGTTATTTTAAAACAATAGTCTGATATGTTTCCAAAAGGCACTTAGAAAGGAAATGTGTCATTTCTTTCAGGGCCTACATAAATGTTTTCCCAACTTCCCCATGCTGCTAATATTCCTGTGAAGAACTCTACCACCAACCTCCTTGCCCTCTAGCCAGAGAAGGACAGACTCACATGTAGCTGCAGTATCTTCCATGGGTAGACAAGGAAAGGCATATCTATGTAATGTTATGTATACACTAGAGGCCCGGTGCATGAAAATCCGTGCACTGGGGGGTGGGGGGGACCCTCAGCCCAGCCTGTGCCCTCACAGTTGGCGACCCCTCAGGGGACATCCTGCCACTGCCGCTGCGCTCACCAGCCATGAGCCCAGCTTCTGGCTGAGCGGTGCTTCCTCTGTGAGAGCACACTGACCACCAAGGGGCAGTTCCTGCATTGAGTGTCTGCCCCCTGGTGGTCAGTATGCTGTTCGGTTGATCTGCATATTAGCCTTTTATTATATAGTATAACTACAATGTACACACACCACTACCATCCCTTACTTGTCTATTGATGTTCAGCATGGGAGATAACCCACTTATTTTCTAGATAAATGAAATCCCAAAGTTAGATTGTAGTTCTTTATTTTAAATATTTTAGGCTTAAATGTTTTAAAAATGTATTATTGTGTAGGGATAAGCAAAGAAACAGCTGAAAACAGTATCAAATGCCATTTCTAGGGGGGTCTCATAATTTTTGGCCAGTATTATAAATTAGAACTGACTCTTAGGCAAGAATTTTTCAATTTTGCTCCATACATATTTCCCACCTGATAGTGATAATATTAATGATAACAGTAACAGTAATAACAGCAACAATAATAGACTGACTTAGGAATTCCAGGTTTGGCAAGTGATTCTGAAGACATTATTTATTAGGAAGAAAAAGAACTATACATTTATACAAAGTTCGTATGAGCATCATTAAAGAAATAAAAATTGGGAAAAATGTTAAATAATGATAGGTCAATGACATATTAATTCAGTAGCTTATAAAGTCATTAAAATTAGTTATGAAGACCATGGAACCATGAAAAAAGTTTATGAAACATTTTTTTTTTTAAAAAAGCATACTATAAAATGATATGACTAAATTCCATACCTACACTGAGTCAGGCTGTACAGGGCAGGTGAGTAGGCTGAGCAGGGGCAGGTAGGGCAGAAGGTAACATACCTGAGAGGCAGACAATGACTTTGGCTCCTTGTGGGGACCCCCAGAGGAAAGACTTGAAGCTAGGCTGAAAAGGGGGGAAAGAGCAGGTCCCCAGCCCCCCCTCAGGAAGCACTACAAGACAATTAAACACTTGCAGAGGAGCCAGCTGAAGCCATCCTCCACTAGCTCGCAGTAGCTAACCCCTCACAGGGGAAAGGACCCGCTGAGACCAGCAGGGCAGACACACACATGAGTGAGCCTGGCTGTGTGACCAGAAGGGCTATCCGGGTGACCCACCGGCTCATGAACATTGATCATAATTGCTGTTTTAAGTCACTGAATTTAGAGGTGGTTTGTCACATAGCAAAAGCTAACTGATCCAATGTCATCTGTTCCAAATAGTATCCCTTTAAGAATACTTGGGAATCTGATATTAAAATGAAAAATAGCCTTTGCTATTAACTGAGTGCTAAGGATTCCAAAGTACTGAATAAACAAACAACTCCACTTTCACTTTTAAATGAAATACAGGACCCTCACTTTGCACAGATACTAACTTGAACCCTAAGAAACTGAGGAAATTTCTGTAAAAGCATAAATGAAGTTAATCACTCAAATGTTGTTCAATATTTTTCACCCCCTCTACCAAGGATAATAATTCTGTATGTTCTTTTACCTTACTGCAGTAGATACATGAAAAGTAGACTAAAACCCCCAGTTCTGATTAAGAATAAAGTATTTATTCCAGGAAGATTAATCTTTGATCTACTCAGAGATATGCCTGAGGGTCAGACTAGGTACAGAGGCTCCTTTAAATTTCTTCCAGCCCTGTTGTTTCACTCCCTCAAAGAGCTGACTAGAAGGAAGTTAAAAATACAGTACTTTAGGGAATCACCAAATCTAAAAAGCTTCATCTACTTAAGCTAAACACAGTGGGAGCAATGACAGATTTAAAGGATGAATTTTCTTCTGAAAAGCACTGTCTCTCAAGCCAGGAGGCATCTGTGGGTGTCATGCTCAATATCATGTTTAAACCTATAACTCCCTAAGAACATACATTTGGGTTCAGTACATGTTACTTTCCAGTATGATTACGGTGAAAATCGTGCCTACACCTCAGTAGACATATTCCAGTAAGTACACAAGTTTGTAAAATCACAAGGCCAAGTTGCACCACGCCTGACGAATCAGCATTTCTAAAATCAGATATTTTTAAAATTCCTCAAAAAAATCCTAATCACCTCCAAACAGCTAAATTAAAGCAATTTAACCATATTTAAATTATAAACTAATAGAGGGATTATTGAATTAAAAAGAGAATACAGAGTAGAACATATGTTACAAATTAAGCTCAAGGCCCGATTTCTTTAAACTCTGAACAAAAATAGTAAGTTTGAGGAAAATGTATTTTCCAGTCACTCTTAGGGCTGCTGCTACTATTTCGTATCTTGGTAAATCTCCAAACACTTCTGTTACCTACTGAAAAGGACATTTTTTCCTAGTCTGACAAAGAGGTGTAATTCTGGCAGCCTGGACAGATCCTATAACATCAGGATGTTAGCCTGAAAGGGAGAGGAACAGACAGGGTCATCAGCACAGTCTGCTTTCATCAAATAAACAGCAATTTCCTTCAGCCAAGTCTCCCGAACTCTGCCCTCTGCATTCCTGACGCAGAAAGAAGGCTTTCTCCTTTGGCAACAAAGAGGAGAAGCACAAGATTTTTATTGAATCAATTATCTAAATGGAAAGGCAGAGGGAAACTAGCCTCTTTTTATAGAGAATTAGATTGGCGATGAAAAATTAGAATTCCCATCCCCTCCACAGTCTAGGGAAGGAATCCCGGGCAGCTTGGAGGGCCCATGGCAATGATGACACTCTGTGGATTTCCTGGCTCGCAGATGTTTATGGGGGTGAAGGTGGTGGGGACCACTTTTGTGGCATCTGCACCAGAACCTAAACTAGTAACTCCTCTTCTAAAGCCAGATGGCTGGTTATCTACCTGGAGACAGATTTGTTCTTTTTAACTCGAGAAACAAATCCTGCTCTTACCTATTCACTTAGCAACAAAGTCATTTCCTGTGAGCTCTGTGCCATCAGAAGGCTAAAAGCCATCCCCGTCTCTGAAAAGCAGGAGCCATCTAGATAGGACCGAGTCAGTGTGGGGTCCAGGAAACAAGGTTTAACTTGCAATCAAAACAAAACAAAAAAACCAAGTTCCAACTCTATCCCTAGTCTAGCTAGCAGTCTTGAAACACAAGGTTAAACCAGCCAAAAGAGACTGCTTGAGGCAGAAAGGAAGAGTAGCCTGTTTTAAAATCCCACCTTCCAGGCTTCCTTATTCCTACAGGTATGCTGGCTGATTCACTGAGTTAACATTTGAGAGACCACTGAACACCGCTTTCCTAGTAAAGTCTGGAGTTCCGCAGGTGCTAGCGGAGGGTGTCTACGTGACCAGCCCCGACTACACCCTGGATCCTGGGAATCTCATGAGCTTCCTGGGAGAGTTTCTCACCCATGTGGTCAGAACTCGATCCTGGAGGAAAGAATCCCCTCCCGTGTGACTGCATGGGGTGAGGACGCGTGGGAGCTCGCGCCTGGTTTCCTCTGGACTTCACCCATAACTTCCCCTAGCCAATTTGGTTTTATGTCCTTTTGCTGTAATGAATCATGGCTGTAAGGACCAGCAGATGGTGGTGGTCTTGGATCCCCTAGCGCAGTGGTCGGCAAACTCATTAGTCAACAGAGCCAAATATCAACAGTACAACGATTGAAATTTCTTTTGAGAGCCAAATTTTTTAAACTTAAACTTCTTCTAATGCCACTTTTTCAAAATAGACTCACCCAGGCCGTGGTATTTTGTGGAAGAGCCACACTCAAGGGGCCAAAGAGCCGCATGTGGCTCGCGAGCCACAGTTTGCCGACCACTGCCCTAGCACATCAGGGCAAAGATTTCACAAGGGAAAACATGACTGATGTGACATGTAAGCGAACAAATATGGAAATGATGAAAAGGCATGACTCAGTTATAACTCAGGTCTGTAAGTGACCCCCAAAATGGTACTGTCCTATTCATCGGAAGGAAAATTTTTATTTGTGATGAAACACCAGTAATTAAATGTAAAATAGGTGGGAATGAAAATAATAATAGTCAAAACATCAGTGCTTTCTGTGTGCTAGGAACTGTTCTATGTGCTTTACATAGTATAGCAAAACCCTACGAGTAGGTCCTATTATTATCTCCATTTTACAAATGAGAAAACTATGATAAGTAACCAGCCCAGTGTCTCATGGGATTCAAACTCGGGCATCCTGGGTCCAGAGTCTTTTATTTAACCATGCTATAAAAAGAAAATCAATGGAACAATGAGGGACCACTCTCACAACAGAGGAATAAGGGCATTCCCACCGAGGCTGCCTGACTTCTCACTTTTTCACTTTACTTTATATCACAAATTAAGGGGTCTACTTTTCCTGAAGGGAGATGACATAAATACAGCACTTAGCAGCCTGGTTTCTTTTTTACAAAGTAGCAACTCCCAGCTCCGCCAGGCTTCCTTCTGAGCATAACACTTAACAACCAAGTTGTTTATTTAAGATTGTTTCCATGTGAACAGTTAGTAAATATACAACTTTCTCCTCAAGCTGTCTCCATATCATTAGCAATGTCTAAGGGGTAAATCGCTTAAGTTAAATCGCTGGTATAACAACAGAAAAGATGCTACCTGGATAGTTTTAAAAATTGTTCTTCTGTAATCTTGTTTATCAGTCTAAGTGCAATATCCTAAAATATTTTAACAAACACGAGGTCTGTCTATGTTTGACTTAGGCCAGGAAAAACTGGGTTTCTTCTGCAAGATTTCTGCAAATCAGTCTTGTCCCCGAAAAACAGTCATATCCAAACTCTATTTTCAAACATGAAGACAGCCAGTCTACAGCCTTATTTATGCTGCTTTATAATAAAGCTTTACCTTTAAAAAATTCCATCCTTCAACCAACTGATGTCTAAATTTTTGGTGCATTCCACAGGAAAGAAGTTCAAAAGGCAAACCAGTCTCTGTTGAGGGAGTCGGTTCCTGCCGCCTCACCACATTCAATTGTTCTGAAAGCAGAGTCTCGTTTTCTATTTCCCCACCATGAAAATGACAGCTACAGTTGAAATTCTTCAACTTAATGCTGTGGTTATTTTATTTTTACAGTTTCCTGGCTAAAAAGATAATCAGACTTTATTGGCTCAAGAATTTTTTTAAGCTCTACAAATGTATCCTTTTTAGACTTTGAAAAGTATGCATGCTCAAATAATCTAGTTCCAAAGTGCATGCAATTTAAAACTAAAGTTTAAAATACTAATTTAGGTGTAGCAGGAGAATGAAGTTCAAACAAAAGAACTTAGGGCATTAATAACCCCAACAAAATAGAATTGAGTGCATCAAGAGAGAAAGAACACAGCCATTCTCAGTGAACCCTTCCAACATTTCTTTTTTAAATTAATTAATTTTTAAATTAAGTTTATTGGGGTGACATTGGTTAATAGGATCATATAGGTTTCAGGTGTAGATTTCTATGATACAAGATCTCTAGGCTCACTGCCCAAACTTTGACCAGTGCCTGAAGGTATGGTGGAATTAGACTTAATATTCTGCACTGGTTTAATACATTTTGGGGGAATTATTTGTATTTAGCTCTGTTATGTATAGTTCGGTTTTACTGGGAAATAGGTGGGTACATGTGAATGACTCAAGGGAAATATATCCCAGAAGCTGACAAAAAAAAACCAAACAGACAAAGTGTACAGTTTTGCCTCCCTGTGGGTCTGTGCAGGCAAGCACAGTGGCCATTCACACTCATGGTTCTCACAGTGGTTCCAGGTTCAGCAGTACCAGCATCAACATCACTGGGAACGCAGCAGACGTGCAAACTCTTAGGCCCCACCCCAGACTTACTGAATCAATCTCTGGGGTAGGGCTCAGCCATCTGTGTGTTATCAAGCCCTCCAAGTGAATCTGGTGCTTGCTCAGGTTTGAGAGACCAGGTAAGCAAGTACATTAAGCCTAGACCAGTTTCTCAACCTTGGCACTAATGACATTTGGGGATGGATGATTCTTTTTATGAAGGACTGTCCTGTGCATTATAGGATGCTGAGCAGCATCCCTACCCTCTACCTACTAGGTGCCACCTCCTCCAGTGGTGACAACCCAAATGTCTCCAGATATTGCCAAATGTCCCCTGGGGGACAACATCACTTCTGGCTGCGAATCAATGGCCTAGAGTTTAGAGAAATAGACACTAAATTAAGGACAACCCTTACATCTTCCACTTTTCCTCTCCAAAAGCTATCAGCCATCGTCACTGCTTTTCTAAAATAATATATATATATTATTGATTTCAGAGAGAAAGGGAGAGGGAGGGTGAGATAGAAACATCAATGATGAGAGAGAACCATTGATCGGCTACCTCCTGCACGCCCTACACCAGGGATCAAGTCCACAACCCGAGCATGTGCCCTTGGCCAGGAATCAAACTGTGACCTCCTGGTTCATAGGTCGACACTCAACCACTGAGCCATGCCACCTGGGCCTCACTGCTTTTAACTTTATAAATGAATTAACTGGCCCTACTTCAATGGTTAAAAGTTATGTTACTTTTCTGAGCATTAAAGCAGAAGTTGTAGACTCTACAATGTAGAGAAAAGGTGTGAGCCAATCTTTTTAAACCTTGAAAACTAGTATAAAGGAAGGATAATTGATTCATTGCAAAAGGTATAATCCTAATATTTTACACTTCCTGCCAGTGTAGTCAATTACTGACTGATATTCCCTGGACTCCGTTTCTCCAAATGTGTAGAAAAACTGGATGCATAGCAGAAAGAACTAGAGCCTCAAAGTCAGACCTAATTTCAAATCTCAGTCCTATTATTTACTAGCTATGTGACCTTAGGCCCGTGGTCGGCAAACTGCGGCTCGCAAGCCACATGCGGCTCTTTGGCCCCTTGTGTGTGGCTCTTCCACAAAATACCACGGCCTGGGCAAGTCTATTTTGAAGAAGTGGCATTAGAAGAAGTTTAAGTTTAAAAAATTTGGCTCTCAAAAGAAATTTCAATCGTTGTACTGTTGATATTTGGCTCTGTTGACTAATGAGTTTGCCGACCACTGCCTTAGGCAGTTATTTCAATGTCTTTTGTACCTAAGTTTCTAAACTGTCAAATGTCCATTGCAATAGGATGCGTATCCAATAACACTCCCCGGGGGGCCTGGGACAGACCCTGCAATTAAATGCATTGCTATTTCTGCAGTAAAACATATATTCACGTTGCATGGGATAAAGATTACAAATAGTCTGACCTATTCAGGTCAAGTTTTAGCACCAATGAGTTTTCAGGCCCAACTTACAAAAAAACAAACCAAAAAACCTACACTTTTACCTTTTGAGAATGTGCTGGGTCTTGGAACTGCTGGTAAGGGCAGGTGACTGCTCCCACTTCCTGGGGAGATGTGAGGATTGGATGTGGAAACATACACAAGGTCCAATTCTGTACTGACACAGAGAGGGGACTTTTAAAAAGGTTAGCTAGCTATTGTTATTGAGAAACTGCAAGTTCTGACCATGTCACCTGCTTGCTTTGAACTCTGATGGTTCCTCACTACCTACAAAATCAAGTCCAAATTCCGAGGAGTGGCCCACAACGAAGTCCCTTCCAAAACTGGACACGGGACATTCCGGCTGTCATTACTCTCTCCTGCCATGGCCACCAATACACCTTTTGCTTTGGTCACGTAGAAATAACTGGTTCTTTTATTCCCTCCTGTTCTTTCCCTCGGCCTGGAAGGTAGATATACAACCTCCTTCCTTCACACCGACCTCTCCTCTGTCCAATGACATCTCCCCTAGGAGGTTCTCCTTGAACCTTGGCCCTCACCTAATGACACTCCTCCCTCTGTCTTCCCAGCACCCTAGAAACTGAGAGCACTGTCCGGCCCTTTGGAAACAGCAATTTTGGAGGCAGATGTCTTTTATCCCAAAGGTCTGTACACAGTAAGTGTTCAATAAATGCTTGTTCAATGAATAAGGGCGGTCAGCAGTCTGTTTCCTCAATATGTTGGTTCCATCAGGTCAGGGGGCCATAAAAATCACTCAATCAGAGGTTACATGAGGGCAGGTTTTTGATCCCTGTTGTGTCTCCGGGGCCTGGTACTCAATAAGCACAGCTTTTCTAATCTAAATATATGAATGAGTGAATGGGTGAATGATTGAAGAGTATGATACATATTTATGACAATGTTAAAACAAACCACCACGACCAACAACAAAACACAAACCCATAGCATGTTCTTTCATTAAATCTCATAAAATGTGGCACTGGCTAAAAAGGCTGTCCTACCTCCAAGGAAGTTCCATGGGCCTGAAACACAAATCAGAATCCCAAAGTGTCAACCCTCACCTGGTCCAGTCATCTACCAGGGCCCTGCAGAGCCTGAGCGGAAAAGTGAGCTGATCTAAGGATCCCCCAGAACATTTCTGTCCCAGGGTAGCTATGTAATCACTTCCCATAAAACACTTATCAGCACTGCTCCTGGCCAATAATCTCAAATATTCAGCAATTTACCCAACTTGCATGAGTCATAATTAAAATATTTTACTGAATAAAAAACAGCTAACGTTTATGCAGTGCATCCACCTACGTTCATATCATGCAAATATCATTTGGTCCTTTATCTTTTTTTACATTCCCTTTTTCTCCTTAGGACTTATGCACCCCTCTCTCTCCCACACCCAGGTCCTACCAATCACTCCCCACTTTGTTTGAGGTCAGTGACTTATAAGCTGGCAGGAAGAGGCCACTACCTGCTCACAATAAACTCACTCAAAAGCAAAATACAGAGGCCAAATAGGCGCTGGGAGCTTCCAGTTCTGGACACGCTCTCAATGTTAGTTATTCCCAAACATATGATTACAAAAGGCTGGACGCTATGCCTTCGGCTCTCAGTCTTCCAAAGGCAGTACCTCTGTCTTCCAAAAGAAAGCCTTTTAACTTTTGGAATATCACCATTCAAGACCACTCATTGTACCAGGGAAATAGTTCAACACAATAAACGTAAGTCATTTCCTCCAAATTCCTACAATAAAGCAGTAACCCTTCAAATGTTGAGGGTTTTTAAACGCTAAAGTTTTAACATATATTTCTCCAATCAATCACACAGTCCTGGGAAGACCAGAGAGACAGATGGAGTGGGGAATGCCGGGATGCATTTCTGGCTTCAGCAATATCTCAATATTTCTGTGACTCTTCATGGGCCTCAGTTTCTTCTTGGGTAAAATGAGAAAATCTGATCGGATCAGTGTTTCCCAAAGAACAGTGGGCATTCAATGCAAGACATCTTAATACAAGAAAGAATTGACTTTAGCTGCACACAGATTAACATGTTTTAGCTATTAGTTTAATTTCTTACGGCAAGTAATGCTGGTTTTCCATTAACGGTGGGGATGTAAAATTTCCTTGAAAATAAAAACATCTAAGACTTAAAAAAAAAAAAAGAATCCCTTTTGGAAAAAAAACACACTATTTAGTAAACACGAGTTCAGGTGGTTCTTGCAGCTGTGCAAAAATAAATGCTCTAGGGACCTTGGTGCTGCGGAAAGAGACCCGTGAAGCCGAGTGAAGCAGAAGGAAGAGAGTGGAAGCCCGGGAGGCTCCTCGCCATCAGGGAATCCCAGACACCAGGGCCCCGCGGGACCGGCCGCCCGTCCCTACCCCCTCCGCCCCCGCCTCCGGCTCCCACAGCAGGAGGCTTGGAACTGACCAGGGCGGGCAAAGAAAGCCCCGTCAGGTCGGACAAAATCCCACGAAGGAGAAGAGGGGACTGGGGTCCGGGATGGAGGAGCAGGGTACGGGAGAGGGTCGGCGGGGGTCCTGGACTGGAGAGGCGCGGTGGGAACGCATTGGATGGGGATCCCGGGCTGGAGGGGCGCAGTGGGACTGGGAATGGGGGGTGCCGGGCGAGAAGGGCAGAGTTGGACCGAAAACGGGAGTGCCGGGCGGGAGGGGCGCCGGGAGTCAGGGTCCCGGAGTGGAGGGGCGTGGCAGGGACCTGGGTCGGGACCGAGCGGCGGGGATGGGGACTAGAGGGCTTGCGGGTGGAAACCGGGAGTCCCGGCGGACGGGCGCAGCGGGCCGCGCGTCCTGGGAACGGGGCCGTCCCCGTGCGCAGAGGGACGGGCCCCCGGACCCCACCGCCCCTGCACCCCGTCGCCCGCGGGAGAACGGGCCGCCCCGTCGCCCCTCGGCCCCGCGCCGCCAGACCTGTCCTCGCTGGCGGTGATCACGCCGTCTTCCTTGGGGATGAGCAGCGCGGCGGTGACGGCGTCCTGGTGCCCCTCGATCTTGCTCAGCAGCACCGGGCGGCTGCTCTGCGGCCTGGAGTGGATCTCGGCCGCCATGTTCGCGCGGCGGCGGCGGTCTCGGGGAGGGCGGCCCATCAGCTGACCGCGGCGGGCGGGGCGGCCAGACCCGCCGGTTTCGCTGGGGCTCCCGGCCGCGTGGGCGCCGCGCTGCCGTAAGCTCCCTAGTGCTGCGCGGTGGCGCCGTATTGCCTGGGGAAGCTGCGCAGCCACATTTACCAGGCCAGGGGGACGCCCGCCCAGAAGGAGGGAAAGTTGTAAAGGTTGAAAAGGTAGAGGAAAGGAAGTCCAGCCTAAAGAAAAGTATTATAGGGGTTTATTTAAGCCCAACTGAGGACAGTTTCCGGAAAGCAAAATCTCAACAGATTGAGAAAATATGCCAAAGAATGGCAGTTTTGCATCTTATTTTACACATTAGAATAAGAGGAGGAAATGTAAAGAGGGTTACAAGAAATCCATTGGTGGTAGATTAAGGGGGCAGACGAAAGCAATGTAGGGAAATCTCTAGGATCAGATAAAAAGTAAAACGGAGAGGGATATATACATACGTCTTTTACATTGGTGGGTACAGCATAGTTAACATTTACAGCACATAGAGATGGTATTGGGGGGCAAATAAGATAATGTTGTCTCGTGCCCTGTGGGATCTGGAAAGGGAGATTACTCTGACATTTCAAAAGTCTATTATTTAGATGCAAAAAGACAATAGACAAGCTCACTGAAGGTAAAGATTGACCTTTGTGTGACTACCCACCATGAGTCACTTTTAGTTAGGAATTTTTATGTTCAACGATCCTATGTGGTTACTTTTGATCTCTGAGTTTGTAAGGCCTGACATACAGGCCTCCCCTGAGCTTGTCAGGTTTATTATGTGGCCCCTTTGTTTTGTCCACAAAAAGTTAAGTCCTTTATACAAGAATGGATTGAGCAGCTGGCAGGGAAGAGGAATTGTCCCCCAAACCAGAAAATGATACTACTACATTGTATTCATTCTAAAAAGCCATTATTTGGAAGGCATCTTCATTTCAGAGATGTTAATGTATTGTATACCTACTATGTGCCATGCACTGACAAGATGAATACGACGTGGTTCTTGTAAGGCTTGTACAGTATAATGGCTAAACAGGCTAATGAACAACTTTTTTCCCCCCAACATCAAATATGTATTTATTATTGAATGTGGGCTATGAGCCTGGCACCACTCTAAATACAGCTGTGCTTAAGTGAGACAAAAATCGCTCTATCATTAGAAATTATATTCCAGTGAAAGAACCAGATAATAAAATAACTAAATTACCTAGTATATTAACAGATGTCAAATGCTGTGGAGAAAATAATACTGGCAGGGTGATAGGGACTCTAGGATGTGTTGCAATTTTACATAGGATAGTGTGGTAGATCCGGAGACACTCCATACGTGTGACTTCTTGGAAGGAGGGTGGTTAGCAGGTAGTCTCTAGCTTTCCTCTCTTTCGGAGTCTGCCTTAGCTGCAGAGAGCCACTGTGGCTCAGCCATGCCCTCCACAGGCAGCCTGAATTCGGTAACTAAATGAGACATGAATATAAAGGCCTGGCCATTTCAACCAGACCCAGGCACTCTGATGGGCAACACTGGCTCCAGAACTCTCTTCTGGGTTGGATGAGGCTTTGCCAGGCCTGCACTGCAGCTGACTATCTGCCTACTCCTGTTACACCTCCCTTCCTTCACAGCTATGGATCCTCATAAACACTCTGTGCGCCAACCTCTGTGTCAGCATCTGCTTGCAGAGAATGCAACCTGAGACAATTGCCAGGGAAGGCTTCATGGAGAAGGTGACATTTGAGCAAAAAAGCAGAGGAGGGAGTAGCTGTGTGGAAATAAGGGACAAGTGCTGTCCTGGGAAAGGGAAGAGCAAGCCCTGAGGTGAGAGCATGCCTAGGGTTTTCTAGGATTGGTAAGACAACTAGGGCGGCTGGAGCAGAGTGAGGGAGGAGTGCAGAAGGAGATGAGGACAGAAGGGTCACCAAACAGACCATATTGAGCCCTGGGGAATGGTAAGGACTTTGACTTTAACTGTAAGTGAGATGGAAAACTATTGGAGGGTTTGAACAGACGACTGGCTTAATCTGCCATCAATTTTATTTTATTTTACTTTATTTTTTTAAGGAACAGCCTTATTTATTTTTAAATTTTTATTTACTAATTTGAGAGAGAGAGGAAGGGGGGCAGAGAGAGAAAGAAACATCCGTATGTTGCCCCACTTATTTATGCATTCATTAGTTGCTTCTTGTATGTGCGTTGACCAGGGATCAAACCTGGGACCTTGGTGTATCAGGACGATGCTCTAAACAACTGAGCTACCTGGTGAGGGCTTTACTTTATTTCTGATAGCAACTCAGGGCCATGCTTATTTTAAGAATAACCCCACCTACTGCCACCCTGATTATTTTGAAAATCTGATACCTTCTTTTTCACAAGTAAATATTTCAGTGTAAATCTGTAAAACTTAAATATTTAAAGAAAAAACTAAAATACTACCATTGAGGGCTTCCCCCCCCCCCCATAATTATCTGCTATTATTAAAAAACTTCTCAGTATTCAAATAATGCACATCTCACTTTTTTCAGTTGATTTGTTCCAACCAGGGTCCTAACTAGGTCCATATTTGGTTGTGTCTAGGACCCTGTTTGTCTACAGATCCTCCCTCCCTCTTTGTCACCCAGCAATCATTTGTTGAAGAAAACACAGCCGCCCCTCCCACCGCGTGCTGGCCCCGGCCCGGCCCGGCCCGGCCCGGCTCGGCTCAGCGCTCGGATTCCGGGGGGACTGTGTTACCGCGACACTGACCCGCCGCTTTTTTTTTTTTTTCCGCCCTCCGGTGCCTTCTCCCCTGCAATGGCTTCCGGGCTGGGAAGGCTGCTGCTGCAGGGGCCTCGCTGCCTCCTGGCCTCGGTCGCCCCCGCTCTCGCCCCGCCGGTTCGGGGAGTGAAGACCTTCCGTGCCGCCGTCCGCTTCCAAAAGGAGCTGGAGCGGTGGCGCCTGCTCCGGAACCCGCCGCCGCCCGTGCGCCGGTAGGAGCCGCCTAGGGAAGGGTCAGGGTGGCGGTCGAGGACCCGGGGCCTCCCGCAGGGCTTCGGCCTCGCGGCGAGGAGGGTAGGTGGTCGCTCATGCGCACCTGGTTCGAGCCTGGGAGGTTTGCGATGGAAATGCGTGGACTGAGCCAGAGAAAGTGGGTTTGGGCCGTGCGTGCAGCGCGGGGCTGCCCGACGCGTGGGAACTCCCCGTTAGACGCCAGTCGGCGAGTTGTGGGAAGTGAGCCGGCTGGAGGACGACCTTCCGGTGGCCTTGGGTGTCGGGGCCCCTGCTTTGTAATGTCTGAGGTGCCTGTGGGTGCGGACAAGAGGGGAGAAAACACTCCAGGGCGTTGCGATTCAGAGGAAGAAAAAAATTAAGTGTATTCCACCACAATCCACTGTCTAGCGTAAAAGAGAAACATTTTAGCTTTAGTTTCTTGCTAAATAATAGAAGGTCCGTGGAAAGGGACGTAGATCTTTACAGGTCCACATCAGATCCGACTGCACACAGATTTTGCATCCTTTTCTCTTTAATAATGTGCCTGACGTCGTCGTGCCAGTACAAATAGATGCACTTCACTCTTTTATGGCTCCATTTATGTGTATTTAAGTTCCATGTTATTGCTATTACGACCGAAGTAACAGTGAATAGCTTTGAACTATTACTCCTGTGAAGATTTAATATGGAATTTTGATAGCTACTTTAATATTGCCCCCCCCAAAAAAATACTTAATCCAGTCTATGTACCTACCAGTAGGAATATACATGTTCATTGTATATTGAACACAAATATTAAGTTCTTTTTCTAATAGGCAAAAAAAATAGCACTTATTTTTAATTCACATTTCTTTGTTATGTAGTTAGTCATCTTAGGCTTTTATAGTTGGAAGAAACTTAAGGGTTATATATACATTTTATTATTTACAACCCAGATCTTTATACTTTCCTGCCCTCTTTTATTTAAAAGTTTTATTGTGGGTTCATTGTCTTTAAAAAAAATAGCTTTTAGTCATTCTTGGGTATGAACTTTTAACCTACTTATGATGGTACTACATTACTTAATTGCTAATTTAAATGGATGTTTTCAAAACTTAAATCAATAAAATGTAAGACAAATACAGTGTACTTACTGTTTATGGCTTGAATCTGTAAAATTATAATTTGTATTTCACACGCAGATATTAAGTGTAGTTTTATGGTTAGAGCACTTTAATGTAGCAATTGGCTCAAAGGGAAAATTAATCCAGCAGTGTAGCTAGCAAAGAACAAGTAACCATCTGACTTGAATTTTAACTTTTTGGAAATCAAAATCTGGCATTAAAAAATGAAAATCTTTTAAAATTTCCTTTATATAATTAACAAAATTGCAACACAATGAAAAACTTTTGCACGATAGCAACATCTTGTCCTCTTTTTCTTTTTAAATTTCTTTATTGATTAAGATATTACATATGTGTCCTTATCCCCCCATGACCCCCCAACCCCCCCACTCATGCCCTCACCCCCCCTGTTGTCTGTGTCCATTGGTTATGCTTATATGCATACATACAAGTCCTTTGGTTGATCTCCCCCCCTTACCCCCCACCCTCCCCTACCTTCCCTCTGAGGTTTGACAGTCTGATTGATGCTTCTGTTTCTGGATCTGTTTTTGTTCATCAGTTTATGTTTATTATATTCCATAAATGAATGAGATCATGTGATATTTATCTTTCTCAGACTGGCTTATTTCACTTAGCATAATGCTTTCCAATTACACCCATGCTGTTGCAAATGGTAAGAACTCCTTCTTTACCACAGCATAGTATTCCATTGTGTAGATGTACCACAGTTTTTTAATTCACTCATCTGCTGATGGGTATTTAGGCTGTTTCCAAATCTTAGCTATGGTGAATTGTGCTGCTGTGAACATAGGGGTGCATATATCCTTTCTGATTCGTGTTTCTAGTTTCTTGGGATATATTCCTAGAAGAGGGATTTGTTCTTTTTTTGTTACCATGTGTTACTACTGTCTTCTGTTTTACATTTTCAGTTCAGAGAAGCCCAACTGGGATTACCATGCTGAAATACAGGCATTTGGACATCGGTTACAGGAAACCTTTTCCTTAGATCTTCTCAAAACTGCATTTGTTAATAGCTGCTATATTAAAAGTGAGGAGGCCAAACGCCAAAAACTTGGAGTAGAGAAAGAAGCTGTTCTTCTGAATATTAAAGATAATCAAGAACTATTTGAACAGGGGTCATCTTTTTCAAAAGCTTGCCTCACACAGTTTCTTGAGAATGCATTCCCAGACTTGCCCATTGAAGGCGTTCAGAGTCTTGTTGACTTTCTCACTGGTGAGGAAGTCGTGTGTCATGTGGCTAGAAACTTGGCTGTGGAGCAGTTAACGCTGAGTGCAGAGTTTCCAGTGCCCCCGACTGTATTACAGCAGACTTTCTTTGCCGTAATTGGAGCCCTGCTACAGAGCAGTGGACCTGGGAGAACTGCACTTTTCATCAGGGTAGGTCATTATTAATTGCACATACTGGGACATACTGAGGTGGACAGAAAGAAAAATACCTTTTTATAAAAAATATGTCATATATATATATATATTATTAATTTCAGAGAGGACAGGAGAGAAAGAGAAACATAAATGATGAGAGAGAATTACTGATGGCAAATAGTGAATAACCATGTTTGTCTTATAAGGCATCTCTGTACATTAAGATTCAAAATCCCCAACTGAGAATGAACTTAGAAATATTTTTTATCAATGAAGCTGAAATAGAGGTCTAGAGCTTGGGGAAGTGTTGTTATAAAATTGACTCTATTTCGTGAACTGAGGAATCTCTTTTTTTTCTCCTACTTGCCCCCATTTATTCCTCCTGTTACGCACTGTTCACACAAGTTAATTGCAGTGTATTATGAAAATGTTTATTTCTATAACTCCATACAATATAATTTATTGCCAGAAAATTCTCTTGTGCTTTGAATGATCATAATTTGTTCTCATTTTTATTTTCAGTTTTATAAACTGAAAGTATGTATGTCATAAACACTGAAAAGGCAGTTAACATGAAATTATATGTTGAGGGAGGTAAATCAAAGCATTTTACTGAGGGCGTTTAGGGGAGGTTCGAGGGCTGGGAGGACCGTGAAATCCCATGTCCTCAGCCTGGATGTGATCTCCCAGCTTCACAGTTGCCGGAATCCTGGAATCATTATTTAAATGATTTTTTAAAATCATGAACTTAGACAAAGAAGTGCTGTTATCCAGAAGACCTTTAGTGCCTTTTTATAAGAGTTTCTGTCAGAAGTTACTAGTTTATTCATTAATTAAACTCTTTGTAAAACTATTTTTCTTACTGATATTTCTAAATTATGAGACAGGATTTTTGTAATAAAATTTATATGAGAAAACTACATGCAAATGTAAAGGAATAGTACATTTTTTTTTTTCATTTCCCATTCAGTTTTTAATTCAGGTTTTAAAATTGTACTTTGAATTATGGTCCTTATTTTCTTTACACTAATTTAAACGTATAAATTCTATTTTTATATGCAGGACTTCTTAATTACTCAACTGACTGGGAAAGAACTCTTTGAGATTTGGAAGGTCATCAATCCCATGGGGCTACTGGTGGAAGAACTGAAGAAAAGGAATATTTCAGCTCCTGAACCGAGACTTACCAGGCAGTCTGGAAGCACCACAGCTGTGCCTCTGTATTTTGTTGGCTTATACTGGTTAGTAACATTTAATCTTAATTTTATTACATTGATTGAAAGCCTTAAGAAATGACTTTCATAGTTCCTTAGTATAACCTCTAATTGTATTAAAAATTATTTAAAACCTCATTCCTGTGATTATGTACTACTTAGGGAAAAGTAAGTCATCTGTGGATTTCTAATAGTATCATTCTTTCCACCCTGGATTTTCTTTCTCTTTTTTAAATATATTTTTACTAATTTCAGAGAGGAAGGGAGAGAGAGAGAGAAGAGAGAGAGAGAGAGAGAGAGAGAGAAATATCAATGATGAGAGAGAAGCATTAATTGGCTGCCTCCTGCATGCCTCACACTGGGGATTGAGCCCTCAATCCAGGCATGTGCCCCAGCTGTGACCTGGTTCATAGGCCAATGCTCAACTGCTGAGCCACACTGCCTGGCCCATGCTATAGTTACATCCCATGACTATTTTGTAACTTCCAGTTGGCACTTCTTAATCCCTTCACCTTTTTCATGCTAATAGTAGCTTTTGATAACCAACTATTACTATAACATTTCATGGAATATATGTTAATCTAAATATTTCTGTAGAAAAAAATAAGTTTTGATTCAAGTTTTGCAGATTTAACAGTAAGCCACACTTGTAACAGCTTCAGCTGAGCCAAGAACTGAAAAAAGAAAGGTTTAGTTGTCTATCAAAATGTATAAATCGACTCATGTTCAGAACTTTTTAGTTTCCTTAGGGAACAGTGACCTGCCCCAAATTGATTTCAGGTGGATTTGAGTATTAAATGTTTACAGTAAATATTAAGATAACTAAGAAGTTAGGTAAATATTTTTCTAATTGTATATGATATAGGGCTTTTTAGCTATAAAAGCAATGGAGAACATTACAGAGGAGAAAATGGGTGGTGATATAAAGTTTCACCTTTAGTTTTAATTAAAGTGTAAAGCGAAATGTAAGATACTCCTTTGCTCCTCATATCGGCACCCCTTGAACACATCCTTTATCAGCAGTTCATATCCTATTGCTGGTAGAAAGAAAAATGGTACAATATTTCTATTCCTTCTGGTGGATGATATTGCCAAAATAAGATTTACAAGGCAAAACTGATCTGCGGGCTGTGCTTTGTGATGCACCAGATAATTTCGGACTGCTGTTGTTTTTACTCTAGTGATAAAAAGTTGCTTGCAGAAGGACCTGGGGAGACAGTCCTGGTTGCAGAAGAAGAAGCTGCTAGAGTGGCCCTGAGGAAACTCTACGGATTCACTGAGAACAGACGGCCTTGGGACTATTCCAAACCCAAAAGGGATTTCAGAGCAGAAAAGACCATCTCTGCCAGCTAGCCAGCCAAAGATGTGGGAGCCTGAACGTTGTAAGCAAAACATTGAGACAAGAGTCAGATGTCCAAACCTTTACATTTTTCAAATTGTAAAGAAATATGTTTTATTCCTTGTACCGAGTTTCTAAAAGTAAACTGCCGAGCCACACTGCCTGGGCCATGCTGTATTTACATCCCATGACACAAGTATTCATCAGGGCACAGGTTTTTTTGTTTTTTGTTTTTTTAATAATTTTTGTTTCATCATCGTTTTTGATGTTTTCCCAATAAATTTTTTCTAGGTCCTTGGTTTTATTACTGTATATAACTTGTACAATTAGGTGTATTTTATTCCCTTCTAGCTTTGAGGTATAATTTGAATGTATTTTTTTTCTTTTTCTTTGTTTTATGTGAACTTTGCTGTAATACCAATAAAAAAGGTACTCTTTCTCTAATTGTTTCTTTGTAGTTTAATTTGATATACCCAGGTGAGTGAACTTTGCCTCTTTAATATAATTTTAGCTAAAATAGTAATGTTATTACTTAACCTTTAGAAATGTAGGGTGCATATTACAGCAATTAGGTGTTTACATGATCTCTAGATTCTATCTAGGTTTAAAAATCTGTATAGTAATGCGAAGATAGTTGCTATGACCATAGGAAATTGGTGGGGATATAAAAGTACTGATACTTGGACTTGGCATAGGAGAAAGACATTAGAGTTATTTACTTTGAAATTCTGACACCCTTTCTCACCCCTTTGCACTCCATTCCCTAAGCCCAAAATGTAATGGCACCAAAAATGTAAGGTTGATGTCTACAGACTCAATTACATAAGCCTTATTCTTTTTAGTACATGTGCTCTTATTATCTGTATATATATAAAATAGGGAACATTATTCTCAAAATGATTTATGTGGTCATGAGAAAGTGAACTAACTATATTACTGAAAACAAACTCCCAAGAATGAAATAGGGGCTGTTTATTGTGTTCAGCACGTACATGTATACTAGAGGCCGATGCACAAAATTTGTGCAAGGAGCTCGGCCCTTGCAGCCCTGGCTGCCTTGGCCCTTGTAGCCCCTGCTGCTGCCACGGGCCAGCCCACTGCCATCAGGTCTAATTAGCATATTAGCTCTTTATTATATAGGATTTGGCCACGAGATGGTGCCCTAATCCCACTTCACAGTTACAGTAAGTAGTATGCAAAGTGCCATTATGTGAGACACTGCCTTTTATCCCAATACAGGAGACTATGTATGTATGTATAGGGTATATGATTACAGTGATGACTTTTCTAGGCCCTTTAGAGCTCTAATGAATATGTGTGCAGAAGTTAACTTGCCTCTTCCCTCTGGATGTAAAGTTGAGAATTTCATGTAAGATCCATTCATGCCAAGGTCTGGATGTTTTAGCTCTTATATTTACTGGAAAGAAGGAAAATGGCAGAGCTTTCATAGATAAAGCTTTTTAAAGACTTTTTTTACCCAATGCTTGCTATATTTTTTCTACTTTTTTTTTTTTTTTTTTATGATGGAAGAAAATGCACTGACTGCAGAGTGTCCATCTTGACAGTTTGTAAAATCAGATGTGGACATCCCTCTTATCAGGGGTCCAGCTCACAAATTCCTCAGCTGAGGGATGCCCAGCTGGCAGCATGCTGCCCACGTCTGCAACCTTAAACCCATTCTGTTCTCCCCTCAGCTGGCCTGTGTTGTCTCCAACCCTGTTTGTAAAGCCCTCTACCATTTTGCAGCTCCCAACTTCGGCAAGCAGAGCACGTGAAAGTCCTGGCTCTCTCTAAAGAATACCAGGTGATTGCTAAATTGAATCCCATCTTGCAAACTGAACTTTTCCAGGAGAAAAGTCATGCAATCAAAAATATAATCACAAGCACATATACTTCTGAAAAAAAGCAAGCCGGTTGGTGTCGGAACTTACGTGCTTTCACTAACACTCGCTTGCTCTTGTTCATGTACCTGACTGCCTGTCAGTGCTCACTAGCAGCAGAAGACTGAGGTTTTCAGAAATATCTGACAGAAAATCAATTGAGAAAATTAAAAACATTAAATTATTTCCCCTTCCGTTGAGGAAGAGCTCCATTATATGATTATTCACATCTGTTGTACATTAACATTGCAAAGAACTGATGAATTTGATCTAATGAATTTTGCAGAAGAAATGAGTAATGAGGTCACTGACAGGTAGAGAAGGATATTTCCAGTCAGAGAAGGAGGGGTTTGCTTGACTTTCTGAAGACACTTCCTCTACATAACTTATAGCGTTGTCATCTCCACAGTCAGAAAACAGTACGGGCCAGGGGATACCATCAGTACACAGTTTAGTTAAAAAGACCAATACAGTCAAGGATAGGGGACCGTCCTTAGAGTAACATGACAATGATGTCTGTAGGGGTCCCAACAACCTGACACTAGGACTCACTTCTTCGTCCCGGGATTGTTTTCCTGTCTAGCAAAGAAAAGCACTAGGGATATCACCCTTCTCTTTGCCTTTGGTAGCTGGGATTATAAACTTCAGATGGAGGAGGTATACCACTAAGAAGTTTAAAAATTCACTTTTATTTTTCTATTTAATATTCAATTAAATCTGCAAACACTAACAATATACCTGGTAACAATGTACCATGACCTCCTGGTTCATGGGTTGACAATCAGCCACTGGGCCACACCAGCCGGGCCAGATACTCAATTTTAATGTGCCCAGTAAAATGTGGCTGATTTATATTATTGGGGAGCTGCCCACCTGTGTCACATAACAGGGCTACTCTATTGGGCAGTAATAAAAAGGTGAAGTCTTCTGGTCTTTTCAGGAATGAGCAGTGCTGAAGTCAAGAGCCCAGGGAGCTAGTCTTGGCCCTGCAAGTGTCTTTTTGTCTTTACTCTTGGACTAATGCCCATTGGATCTTAATTCCTATCATGTAAACACACTGCAACAGTCAGATACCTCGACGTGCTAAGATTCTCTCTCTTCTAAAATTAAACTGCGTAGAGAAATACTTATCTCTGTACCCCCTGGTACTTGGTACCCCAAAGGTAGTTGAATGAATGAGTGAATGGAGTGCACAGTTTTTGGATTACTGATTACACTATTCTTATTTTAAACTATTTAAAGTAATATAACTGAATGGGATCAGAAAACTGGAAAACCAGTAAAACTAACTCGAAAAGGCATTAATAACTAACTGTACCAGCATGTTTGCTAGAGTACAAGTGTTCTGAGGTAACTGTTCAAAATAATTTTTGTGGGCCCGGCCAGTGTGGTTCAGTGCTTGACATCAACCCATGAACCAGGAGGTCATGGTCAGGACAGTGTCTGGGTTTTGGGCTCAATCCCCAGTAGGGGGCGTGCAGGAGGCAGCCAGTCAATGATTCTCTCTCATCATTGATGTTTCTATCCCTCTCTCTCAAATCAATAAAAACATATTTAAAAAATAATTTGTTGGCATCTTTATTTTAACTAAGGAAAACAATTCCCCCTTTCTCCCTTCTCTCGGGGTTAACCAAAGTACCCAAACTTAGGCAAAGCTCAGCCCACTTGACAAATAAGAATTATAAATGGCAAATTGGTAGATTGTTGAATGTGACGTTTTAATATATAAAGAGTAGAGTTCATGGGTTAGAAAAGGTTTTTAAGCTTTTATAAAAAAATATTTGAAACAATTCTGATTTAGATAAGACTACCCAAATCTTGGAGAAAGTAGTGGGAAGAAAACAAAAAAAATCTCGGCAACTAAAAAATGGTAACATTAGAATTGTGATTACTTCTCCAAAAAATCAAAACAAAAATCTTGTCATTTCACAAAAGAAGTGCTCCAGCCTGCCACCCAAAGGACACATTGACACACCCACCATTCACTCCGATTTCCAAAGTATATGAATCCCCAGGGGCTTCTTTCTGCGCTGGCTACCAAATCCCATTAGCTGGTAATACTTGGCCCTCACTTGAGTGAACAGGCAGCTGAGATGAGAAGTGCGTTTAACCAGATAGTTCTTCTTCTGAAGGGATCTACAGACGGAAGGGGTGAAGCAGGGAATAGTGTCTGATTGCCAGGTTTAGAGGAGAAAGCCAGGGGCTTTGGGTTTCCTGCAGTTTACCAAAGTGCAAAGGTTTATTAGAAGAGATTGAAGTCCTTTCAAAAGGCTCTGTTTCTTTAAAAAAAAAAAAAATATATATATATATATATATATATATATATATATATATATATATATATATATATTTACCCCACCCCCCCCCCGGACTGATTTTAGAGAGTAAGGGAGAGGGAGAGAGAAACATCAATATTGAGAGAGAACCATTGATTGGCTGCCTTGTGCAAGCCCTGCACTGGGGATCGAGCCTGCAACCTGGGCATGTGCCCTGACTAGGAAGTGAACCGTGACCTCCTCGTTCATAGGTTGATGCTCAGCCACTGAGCCATGCCTCTCAGGCAAGTCTCTGTTTCTTGTGTTGTACTTTCAAACAGTAGACAAATAACTTGCTTTCTTTCTTTTTATTTTTTACTGCTCATAACACTTCATTTTTACTTTGTACAAAATACAAAAATGCAATCCAAAGAGTACAGAAGACCAGTAGCGACAGGCACACTGCACAACAGCAAACCTTGTCTAGCAAGACATTAGTTTTCACAACTTTATTTTAGGGAATACGTGCATTATATAAAACAACAACAACAACATCAAAAACACAAAGAGGCTAGAGATTTCGCTATTTCTACCCCCCAAATAACGCTTACTATCAAGACTTTGGATAAGACCAAAAAAAAATTTAAAAGGCCAATAATATTTTTTTTCATAAAAATGTAAAAGCTACGATAAACTGTCTTTTCCCCCATCACACTGATTCAATGTCTTCTGCAAAGCCATACATTAAACAAAACAAAACAAAAATCCTGAACTGGACAGTAAATACTCAAGAGGGTTGTTACCTAGGTAACCACTCAGTAGTTTAAAGACTCTTTTAAACATTTGGAAGCCCTCTAGTCATTGCTCAGTACAGTGTTCCAGCCATCCTGCCCTTTTTCCCGCCTTTAACACACCTTGGAATAGAAATGCTTGCATCATTGAGTCTCTGTTCCTAAGAACTAGTTTTGAAAAAGAAAGTAATGTAAAAAAATATTTAACAGAACTATGAGAGATGTAGGCAAGGAGTCTTCTCTTCATAGCAAAGTTGGGTTTGCTTTGCATGGCTTCTTCTGTAGGACCTTTCAGGGTTTGTTGATCTGCCCCATGAATAAGAAGGCACCTACAGAATTGAAAGAAAACAATGCATGACTATAAAAACAGTTTTTAAAAAGTAAGATGGAAGGCACATTTAAGGGAAGGTCCCTGGGGTGAGTTTAAGTTACTGCTCTCCACAGAAATTTCTGCAATGATGGAAATGGTTTATACCCTCATGGTCCAGGATGGCAGCCACGAGTCACATGTGGCTACTGAACTCTTGAAATATATTTATATTTTATGTGATGTTATGAAATAACATTAAATGAGTTAAAAGTTGAAGTGAAATAGCCACATGTGGCTAGAGATTAGGCTGCACACCAATTATGACATTGAACTTGCAATGAGACAAGAGGATAAGGAACTAGTTTATATTATTGATTTAAAAAAGGGTAAGAGTTAAATGTATTATTTCTACTCTGTGCCAACATGAAGCCAACCTTTCCAAAAAGACAATATTATTTATTCTTCAGAGTTGTACTAGGGGACAGGAACTACTGTTACCCTTAAAGATGGAGCTAAAGTTTGAACCAATGACTCACAGAGCCCAGATCCACTGAATTAACAAATCTCAAGTCCTAACTGTGGAGTGGGCTTACAGAGGTTGATGACATCTAGCTTCTTGTAAAATTTTACTGCATTTATTTAAAAGAAAATCAATAGATGTTAAAAATAGCCCAAAGGGTGGCAGAGCTCTCTACATGTTAAATAACAAGTCAAAACAAAACAATACAAACATACAATCTTGTCCTTGTTTAAAAGATTCCATCACCTTTTATAAACACAGCCTGATTTTCCTCTCTCTTCAACGTGCGTGTTTATATTATTTGAAGTGCTTGCGATTGTTGCCACATGGGAAATAGACTAAGAGCAGCACCATTGGATGTAACTACAATGGCAATCCACCTTTCTGAATTCTAACTTGGGACCAATGAAAGAGGAGAATCACTTACCTGTAGGATTATGTCGGATGAAAAATAGAAAAGGTCTGTCCACTATAAACCAGGGAGGAGATGACCTTGCAATTAGAATCGCAGCTGTGGGAAGAAAAAGAAACATGTTGTGCACCCAGCATGCAGCCAGCAAGGCACCTAGCCCAGTGAAGCCTTGATGCTGGTGTTTGGGGACACACCACTTAATTTTTGTTCTAAGGGCTGGATGTATCACTACAGGCCCAATGGTCCCCATTTACTGAACAGCTACCATAGGCTAGGCCGGTGGTCAGCAAACTCATTAGTCAACAGAGCCAAATATCAACAGTACAACGATTGAAATTTCTTTTGAGAGCCAAAATTTTTAAACTTAAACTTCTTCTAATGCCACTTCTTCAAAATAGACTTGCCCAGGCCGTGGTATTTTGTGGAAGAGCCACACTCACGGGGACAAAGAGCCGCGGTTTGCCGACCACTGGGCTAGGCCCTTTGCATTTACCATATCATTTAGTCTACATGAGCACCACCTTTAATAAAAGCACTTACTCTTTGTAGGGTTTCTATGGGGGTTAAATGACATAAACATATTATAATGATGGTTTGTTCACCATCATTAGTGGCTGTTTTCTTTTTATTCCATCTGCCTTTCTGATGAAGGCAGCTGGTCCTTTCAGCCTATTCACATCCCTTCTGCATATCAAAGCCCAGCTTCATGCTCAACTTCTGAGTCTGTGCCTCTTTCTCTGGCACGATCTAGGTTTCCCTCCCATTGGCAACATAGACCACTCGTTGGGACCTAATGGGTTGTCCATCACATCTTGGTATAGACGTTGGACCTTGAAAGCAAACTTCTTTAGTTCATGGTCTTAGACATGCTTACTCTGCCATGCTTACCAACAGTGGCTTCAATTTAATAAGCCCGTGGTAGTGCCAGGCATAACTGCCCCATGCTTGCTGCGTTGACCCAGTCCTCTTGTTCAAACCCCAGAAAGCATTAATTACCTGGGCTTGATGTTACAAAGAAAACATCTGCAGCTGTGTTGGGATAAACCCGTGGTCAGCAAACTGCGGCTCGCGAGCCACATGTGGCTCTTTGGCCCCTTGAGTGTGGCTCTTCCACAAAATACCACGGCCTGGGTGAGTCTATTTTGAAGAAGTGGCATTAGAAGAAGTTTAAGTTTAAAAAATTTGGCTCTCAAAAGAAATTTCAATCGTTGTACTGTTGATATTTGGCTCTGTTGACTAAATGAGTTTGCCGACCACTGGTGATAAACCATTCAACCAAGGGTTATTAATAACAACTCAATAGCAAGTGTTATGGAATAAATAGAATACCCTCAAAACATATATGTTGAAGCCTTAATCTCCATCGTGACTGTATTTGGACATAGGGCCTTTAAGGAGGTATTTACTTAAATGAGGGCATGAAGGTAGAGCCCTAATCTAATAAAACTGGGGTCCTTATGAGAAGAGAGGGAGACACCAGGGATGGACACACACAGAGAAAAAAACCTATGAGAACACAATGAGAAGGCAGATATGCACAAGCCAAGGAGAGGACTGAAGAGAAACCAGCCCTGCCAACAGCTTGATCTTGGACTTCAGCCTCCAGAAGTGGTGAGAAATGAATTTCTGTTGGACTTGTTATGGTAGCTTGAGCAGACTAATACAGCAGGGCTGGGCTTCATGAGGATTTGACCTGGGCAGTTACGCAGGGCCCCACACTCACAAGGTCCCTGCACGTGGTTTAGTGTCCTGCGGCTGCTGTCTCAAATTCTCAGTCAGTTTTGAACAAGCGGCTCCATATTTTCATTTTGCAAAGAACCCTGTAAATTATGTAGCCAGTCCTGATAGTTATGCTGTTGCAAAATGGGTCAATAACTTTGGAAAAACTTATATGTCACTTATAATCACCCAGAAAAGGCAGGAGGCATTTAAAAAATTCCAACTCCTCTTATTCTAGGTCTTTGTTTCAAATGCTATTTTAAAGGAATAAATATTAAATGTTAATTTTAGAAAGGCAATAACATGTCTACTGTGGATATAAATGGTACTTTTAATGACCAGAAATATTTGACCCAGTTACAAGTGCAGCTGAGATATGATTCACTTTATGCGCTCACAGGGCTTGGTCATATCTATTCAAGCAATCTCATGTGGAAAATCAAGGGGTAAAAAGGAAACAACCTAAGATTGTTCCATTTTCTCCTTCATTATATGAGCCGTCAAGGGGAAAGCAGATGTGGATGTTCAAATGATCAATAAGGGCTGCACGGCAATCCTGCTCCAATCAGCAGCTGCGTGCTAGTTCTTCACTTCGTCCTGGGTAAACCCGATTGACTCGTTTCCTATGAGTTAAGTGCTATTATGTTATGTTTCTATCTGAAGATTGGTCTTCTCTGCCAAGAGAAGCCAGAATACGCTCTGTCCTGCTGAGAGCAGGTCTCAGCACACTACTGTGCTCAGGCCAAGTGTGGGGACAGATCCTGCCTTCATCAAGTTTTGTAGAAAGAGCCAGGCCCTATGGCTTGCATCATCTCTGCTGCTTTGTCGCTTCAATGGCAGAGTTGAGAAGCTGCTTTGGAGCCGGTAGGGCCCACAAAGCAGAAAATACATGGTTTACAGAAAGAGTTTGTCAACTCTTGTCCTGGAGGAATTTCTCTCATGGAAGTGCTTTCCTTAATGATACAGACTCGGAGGCCCATGGGCACTGGTCCTCAATCTGTCTCATTTCCCACTGTGTCCGGACAGTCACCCCACAGCACCTAACCGGAAGTCCATGAGTGAGCTGGGGATGCCCATCACCCTTCACCCCTTACCCCCGCACCAGGACCAGCCCCGCCAGGACCCCGGCTTACTGGTAACTGCTGAAGCTTTGGTTCCGTCTTCACTGACTTCAATTTTTGCTTTTTGCAAGATGTGAGAAATATGAAGGTTTTCTGACCCTGTTTCCAGAAAATAAGACAAAAACAACAGCGTTTGTTTGCTATGCAGACCATCTGTGTAGCTGGAAAAGGAACCTCAGCCATGGCCAATTCTAGTTCTTAAAAGGTATCAGAGGAGAAGCGACCTCTCACAGTCCCGATGACTGAAGGCTGTAGGAGGCCTGCCCCCTGCCGTGTCTGCTCTGAGACCTGGGATATCACTCAGGGGGAGGGCGTCCCAGATCCCAAATACGTTAGTGCTGCTAGCCATTCAACTCCAATCACTGAGAACTTCATAAACAATGAAAAGAGCGGAGCTTTAAGAAGGAAGCCCAGTTACCCAGAAGCAGCAAGCCAACATTATTTTTCACTTACAAATGTCAGATCCAGGAGGGATTTCAGATGGCATTGACAGATGGGGAAACCAAGGCTCGGAGTGTTAAAAAACATCTGCCCTTAAATCACATGGCAAGTTAGTGGCAGAGCAGGTGCTGGCTTTTCACAACAAAAGCCACTCATCTCGTGGGTGTATTAGTAAGAGAAGAGGGTCAAGCAGGAGACCAGTCAGACTGTTGGGAGGACCAGACTCAGAAACACAGTTTTGTTCCTGGAACCTTCTAGTGAATTCACTTTCCTTCTCAGCAAATCCTTACCATTCCAGCAACCCCCACTGGGGGCAGCTTTCGGGGGCAACACAAACAGGTTAATGGTAGCCTTGACTGGACATGGGTCAGGATGCAAAGGGAACTAGTGCTTCTTGTGTCATCTGGTTTTATTTTATTTTAAATTATCGGGGTGACATCTATATATATAAAAACCTAATATGCAAATAGACCAAACGGCGGAACAACTGAACAGGTGAACAACTGAACAACCGAACAAACGGTTGCTATGACATGCACTGACCACCAGGGGGTGCGCACAGAACATGGCTGGCGTTGGCAGCAGGTGGCAGAGCATGGAACATGGTGGGTATTGGCCACTGTGGGATGGTGGAGCAGGTGAGCGGGGGTGCCAGACCAAGGTGAGGCGCCAATCACTGTCATCGGGGCAAGCCTCTGGTGGTTACTGAAAATTCTTTGCTCCCGCACACTGCGGTCCCATCTGGTGCTTGCACCTGCTGCCGGCATAGCAGCTGCCACTCGCACCCGCTGCCGGTGCCCAGCACTGGCCCCGTTGCTTGGCGCCATCAGTGGGTGCGAACAGCAGCTGCTGTCCCCGATCGCCCCTCAGGGCTTCTCCACCTCCCTCTGCTCCTGAGAGGTGATCCGGGCCGGCAGCCACCTCTCGCACCTGCTTACGGCGCCGGCCCTGCTCATACCTGCTGGTGGTGTCAGCCCCAAGTGCTCTATGCCGGCAGTGGGTGAGAGTGGGGCCGGTGCTGTCAGCACATGGGAGCAGTGGCAGAGGCCTGGGGGTGCAGCGGGAGGGGCTGGGCGAGGGCATGGAGGATGGGCTGAGACCTGCCCCTGTGCCCACTGCAGCCTCATGATCCACAGTTCCTTTCAAGGTGCACGAATTCATGCACTGGGCCCCTAGCTAGTTAATAAAATTATATAGGTTTCAGGTGTACAATTCTACAATCCACCAACTGTACATTGTACTGTGTGCTCACCACCCCTTCTGGTTTTAAATTGGCTGCACCGATGCTTGGCTCTAATATGATCGATGGTGAGTGAAGGGCCCCTTTGCAGGGCCATGTCATCTGCAGGGTTAAACAGAAGATCTCAGGAGAATTTGGGGAGGCTGGTCTTCCCTCTGAACACCTGTGAACTCCCTGCGGGACACTATGTAGCATTTAGGCTACACAGGCTAACCCTGAAGGGGAAAGTGCAGATTAAAACTGTGCTCCTCAAATGTGTTTGGGCTGAGGAATTTGGTAAAGCAAAGACTCTGATTCAGTAGGTCCGAGTTGAACCCAACATCATGTATTTCAAACAAGCTCCCAGGTGATGGGGCTGCTGCTGGACCGGGATGAGTGTCTGGCTCACAGGAGGAGACCATCAGGACAGCCATGGCACTGCAGTTTCCCCGGGGGGGTCAAGTATGTCCCCGGGACAGGCACTCAAGTGTTCACTAGCAGGCACCTGAGGCTGGTGATGAACGACTGCCTTTGCACTCAAGGGGAAAAATACAAAATGGAGTGCAAGTAGTGTTTAAGCCATGACTTTGCTATGGGAGGAGGTTGCTATGCCCCAAATTAAAAAAGACAAAGGAATGACCAGTCACACATGTCTCCAGGAAAAGCTACCTATGTGGGCTAAGAAGGGATGTCATACCAGATGTATCCTAGAAGTTTTGGCAAAGAAAAATTCTAATCAGACTCTTTGGATTTACATTACTTCAGATTAATGGGCATGAATTTCCAAAATACATATCTGGATATTGTGCATGCCTGCTGTTGTTTGGCGGGAATAAGTATTTGAGAGCCCCAAAGTATCTTGACTTTTCAAACATAGGAGACAAGTGTGCATTTGAAAAAATAACAACTAATACCTAAGTAAGGGCCAAATTTTTCGGTAATAGAGACAATACACAAAATATTTCTTTACCTGTGTAGAGTTATGTGGGCTTCACAGGAAAAGTACACGTGAAATGCAGGGATGACTGACATGCTAATTGAAAGGATCAACAGCAACACTGGGCGATATATTAAATTAAACCTTGGAGAGTTTTAGGTCAACACATTGGTAATTTTGACCTTTCCTTTCTGAACAAATCAGAGACTCAGTTTGTAACAAAGTCTTCAAGTTTAAGAATACCTTTTAAACTGAACCTACTTGTTATTTTAGTAAAATTTGCCTTTGATGGATCAAACATCTCGGTGATGCCAAGAACTTTCAGCGGCTCCTTCAGATCCATTTCTGCTGTGGCCGTGAACCTAGCATGAAAGCAGAAAATAGGAGGAAAAATCACTGGGCTATGAATGATATAAAATTATATAATCAGTGCCAGCGGGAAAATGTTTACAAACAGCTTCTTTTTAAGCACGCTCTGAACAATCTAAATTGCATTGTAAATCTTAATCCCAAGGTAATTAGAGAACAACTCATCCCTCAGGCCCTCAGCTGGCATTAGCAGCACATATAGTAACAGCAAGTGGGGGCTTTCTCATCCTCACATGCAACAGGCTCCCTGTTCCAGTCTCAGGGAGATCCACAGGAGCACCTCTCTTGTGTGGACAGGAGATGCCGGGTGCTGACAAGTGTGTACACTCTGCAATGTCTACAGTCTTTCCCCACATCCAACCAAAGAGCCATCACCTTGGCTGCCGTAAGCGCCACCATCCTCACTGGGAGTGGAGATGGTCAAAAGAGAGGAGATACATTCCTGCTGGTTCATGGAGAGATCTGAAAGCATCTCAGAATGTTAAAATGAGAGCAAACACTGGGAATAGGTGTCATGGTATTGTGTTTGGGTGTAATACTGGTTTCTTGAATATGTGTAGGTTATCTGGCCTTATAGCATCCACATGTCAGCTATTCAATGTGTCATCAGGGGCTATTTTACCAGATTTGATCACATCCTGTGGGAGAGCAACAGGGTAGGTGAATGGATTCTCATCACAGATGGGTAGGAATGGCAATTAGCCATTAATTATAATTGTAATTTACCAACAATGTAACTATCTCATTCCTTTATACCAAGCATTGCCTATGTAAAGGCTTATTTTACAAAAAAAAATAATCTTGGGAAGATTACTAATACTTATTATCAATGTATTTCTCTGATTTCTTAATTCAGTGACTGGAAATTAAAAGCTATTAGAATGGGACGTTACCAACATGAAGTCTGGGTGGTTAAAAGCCCCAGAGACAGGCCCAACACTTACATTAAAATGTTCATAAAAGGAAGACATCGTTGCCCCCTTCACAATCTAGGCAAAACAAGGCATTCTCTGTTAGAAATTCAAGATTCAGACAGAATCGAGATGACTTTTCCCTTGGATTTAAGTCTTAACAGCCCAAATTCCATCTGTCTTATACTTTCAGGGTATAACAGAAAAACTGCCCTAGATACTAATGTATGAATTCTGCCTGGTGGTTTCAAAATATTTTCTTACCACCTACCTTCTGGGCCTTGGTCTTCAGTAACTTCCAGCTAAAACCTAACTAAAATGAAGCTCCTTATCAAAGAACAGAACGCTACTAAACTTTACTATAATTTCATCATACTAATATGATGACATGCATGTGTTTTTCAGTTTTTTGAACAAATGAGATATGTTTGGAGCTTGGGGTTTTGTGGAGGCTCCGAGGCCATCTGCTTTCTCTCCTCCACTGGCATTAGCTGGCCATACCAGAAGCACAAACTTTCCCACAAGCACAGCCTTGCATTCCGACCATGTGATTTCTGCACAATAAAGTGGGCTTCATGATGGGCCAGATTTTAACCTTGTGTTGCCTGGTATCTGGCACAATCACCATCAACCATCAAGAATGGAGCACTTCTGTTGTTTTCTCCTTCAGGGAAAGGAGCCACTTACTTGGGCAAGACGACCTGCACCCTCTTGGGCACCATCATGCTGGTCCAGCTGTCTATGGTCTTGGTGCTGATGTGAGGGATGATGGCTGAGAGTGGGGTGGAGCTCTCGCTCGGCAGCGCAATCAGCATGCTGATGCTCTCCCCGTGGTAGGGCAGTTCAATGAAGTTGTACCATAAGCCACTGGGGGTGCTTGTTGACCCTAAAGAAATCAGAGGCAGGTTCAGTAGGCCGTTGATAACTTCCAAACGTGGTGGGAGTGACTGCTGGTCACCAAGGTAGATTCAGAAAAAAGAGAGCCATGCAAAATAGCTTCCTTAGAAGGACAAAGATAAGGACAGTTATGTCTTCCTTCTGTGGTAAAGAATTCCCTTTCTTTAGTCTAGACCCGTCTAAACAGAATGCCTTTGGGTGGCACTAAACTTACATTTATTCTGTTGAGGGGAATTTAGGTCATAAGGCACTTAGAATACAGTGCTTTGCAAGAAGTTGATCCTTATCATATGAATAAAGAAATGAATTTGAGCTGCCTGAGAAGGATTATTTTGGCCAAGACTACATGTGTATGTTGAAGAGAAGGGAGGGAAGGAATAAACAGCTTCCATTGTTTAGGGCCCAATCTGTGCCAGCCCATACCAACCATTTCCACACAGTTACAATCACAGTGTCCCATAAGGTAGGTATAAGATGTCTATGTTACCACTAGGGAAGCTACCATTAGAGGAATTAGGTAACTTGCCAAGGGACATAGGGCTAAGAAGTGGAGCACCAGGACTTGGGGTCAGTATGTCTAATGCCAAAGACCATCTTCCTACTTCACTACCCTGACTCCCTGCTCACTCTTCATTCATTCTAGTAACTATCATTAGGGCTCTTAGATAATTTATGGTACTTGTGCTTACTAATAACAAACCAAGAATGACTTAACCAGTATTTGTCAAAATGTCGTGTAGAGAACTCTTCCAACTTGCAAGATGCTCGGTGGACAAACTGGGTTCCATACCCAGTGAGTTTAGGAAGGACTGGACCATTGCTTCTTGCAGAGAATATAATACCAACATTATAAAGGCTCTGAAATATTCCGAAGAAAACTGTTCAACTCTAGTTATCCCCAGATCTCCCAAACTAATCTGATCTTAGAACCTTAGAACGCTTTTATCCCATGTAAAATATTCAAAACATTTAGCAACTGAGCAGCATGCCTGAGCATCTCGGATTAGAGTGAATAAAAGTATAGTCACGATGGGCACTGGCAGGAAGCCCAGCTCATGGGGACGGGCCCAGAGAGGCTACCAGCTCCCTGGGGAAAGTCTTCGACAGAGCACTTTAGGATCCCATCAAACCTCTACATTCGGCATGTACTGAGTTATAAAAATAATGTGGTGAATGGAAAACCAGCATTTCTAGACTTATAGTGGATTTCTGAAAAGTTTTATTAAACATATCTCAAATTTTTAAGAAGAACTCGGTGACCTCGGTGAGGTTATTTAACCTCCGTGTGCCACTGAGCATGGAGGATGGAGACACCATTGCAGGAGATCTGGAGTTACAGGACCTGGATTCAAATCCTGGTTCTGATACACACTAGCTCTTGGACTTGGGCAAACTCCTTATCCAGGGGTTGTTGAGATGATTAAATGTGAAAAAAATATATGTAAGGGACTCAGCAGGGCCTGACCCACGGTAGGTGCCCACTGAGCACTGGCCCCCTCTTCCTCCTCCTCTAAATGACCTAGAAGGACACCATATATAAGGAAAAGAGAAAGTGATTTCTCTCATGATTGCCTTTCTTTGAGGAAGACCTTTGCCAATCACTGCACTGGAGATAGATAATATCCACGTCAGGGCTCCAGAGATGGGGGAAGGGAGGGAGAGAGACAGTGAACTTGTCTTTGTTACATAACAAACACTTTTAACTATAAAATGTGATGAAAATAGTGAAGCAGTCAGAATGGCTGACACTACAGGGTGACATTGCATGTTCCTCTTAAGAAAGAAATATGTGGCAATCTGTGCATGTGCAGGCTCACACTAGCCCGGGTTTGTCTTGGGGCTACCTACAATTCAAACATGGGACCCTCATCTCTACTTTTACCCTCCAAAACACAATGGTCTCAGCAGAAACTGAAAAATCCATGGGAAAGTGAGAAAAAAATCACTTCCTAATAATCCCTTTAATCCTCAAAGAAAACATTAGGTCCCTCCTCTGGCAGAGCTAATTTTTAGAAACTGAAATTTGGGAAGCAGTTAATAAATGATTACCCCAGGGCGAGGAGTAAGCACCTGGAGGTATTCATTAACCACTTCTAGAAGTGTTTAATGTTCAGATAAGGATTGGGGCCATGAATAATAAAAACTTATGAGCTGAGTGTGCTTGAGGCAAGGAGACAGCCTCTCTTTCCACCAGTTAATCCAGCCTCGACTGGAGACATCATTAACTAACCATTTGACATTCAGTCACTCACATCTGCCCCATGATTCCTTTCTCCCTGGCTCTGCTTCTGCTTCCGATCACAGAAGCTGATGACAAATGTCAGTGAGGATCCCTCAGAACAAACCCCTTCCATGCTTATCTTTACTTGGCAGCTTGAGGAGCCAGGAGACAAAAATAACACGTGTCCTCTCCTTCTACTCGTCCCCTAACACACTGCTTTCACAGTGTCGCCTTATGGAGGGCAAGCACAGAGGTCAGAGACACGAGATCTGGAGTTATAGGACCTGGATTCAAATCCTGGCTCTGACACACACTAGCTCTTGGACTTGGGCAAATTCCTTATCCAGGTCTTAGTTTATTTACCTGTGCAATGGGATAACAGTGCCTACCTTAGAGAGCTGTGAAAACAAAATGAGAATATATTTGCACAGTGCTCAGCACAGGGGCTGCACGAAGCAAAAACTTTCATCTACTGATGTCAGCAGTTTTGTAAAACACTTCACTTCTTGAGTGTTAGGCTGCTGCTCAAGCGGTTGAAACAGAATTGATCCACCAAGAGAAACCCCATGAGCTGCAGTAGAGCACAGCTCCTGGGCAGGATGAATCAGACAGAGAAAGGGTATTTGGGAAGCTGGTGTGGGGCAGGGTTGCAGACTGCTTCCCCTTAGTGTCCTGCCCGAGGCCCTGCATCCCGCAGCTCTGGGAAGCAGACTGAGCGTGCTTTAATGAGGATGATTTCTGGAGAACGTAACAATGCGAATGAAGCAGGCTCCTTCATTTTGAAGAGATGGGAAGATGTGAAAAGGGGAAAAGCAGCCTTTTCTCTTAGATGAATGGTGATCAACCAAACCTTTAGTGAGAAATAAAAGGCAGAAAACCAAACATTAAAAATATTGGAGATGATTTAGGACTTTGTCAGTGGTGCTTTGGGATGAGCCAGTTTTTCTGGAAAGCTCCCTAAGTGCTCCGATTCCTATTTGAAGTCCTATAAGGGGGGAAAGAGTAGGTAGGCTCAATGAAAGGTTAAGAAACTCTTAACAGTCTGTACAATCAGAGAGAACATTTTAAATATTTAATATCAGGAAAGCCTCATAGATGAGCATTCCCTAAATTATCTTCTACTACAAGTAATTATGGATGTCCTGAGTTCTGAAGGAACTGTTTAGCTATACTTAGTAGATACTGAAATATCTACACAACAAGTAGACCCACGGCCTGTTGTCTGTACTTAGGATGGAACAAAGGGAGTTTGCAGAGAGCTGATGGGGAAGGCTGATGGTTTAGGCAGCTGGGTGAGAACTGGTGCCATTTGCTGAGCTGAGGAACACGGGACAGAGAGAACTCGATGAGCGAGGGTCACAATGCCCTTATCTACGGAACTAGAATTTAATAGACGACCAAAGAGAAGTGAAATGAATAGGTGTATGAGTAGGAAGCTCAGAGGAGAGTGAAATCTAGAAATATACTGATACACACACAAACATGCATATGTATTTCTGGAATTCTTTGTGGCCTTTTAAAAAATTTCTAAGTCTAAATTCATAACCATAAACGCAAGAAATGTGTAACTGCTTTGACTCAGCAATTCCTATTCAGGGAAATTACCTTTAGAAGTTCTGGCACAAGTATCTAAACATTTATGTACGAGAATGGTCCCTGCCATGCTGTGTGTTATGGGGAAAAAGTCAATGGCCGTTTATAGGATATTATGATACATTTACGCCATGGCATATAATGCAGCTGATAAAAGGATCTCATTGACATCAAAAAGTTTCCCAAGATATACCGTCTAATGAATAAAGCAGATTATAGAATAGAAATGATGGTGTAATTCTCTGTATGTGAAAAAGTGTCACGGACATATTTCAGATAGCCATAAAAAAAGTCTCAAATGCTATCCCTGGCACTTAATAGGGGTTTTTATCCTGGGAAATGGAATTATAGGGGAACATTTACTTTCTGCCTTATATATGTCCTATTTGAGGATTTTGCAATGAGCATGAAATATACTTCTACTACAAAAGGATTTTTCAGGCTTTTCTAATAGAAAAGTTTCTATCATCGAAGAGCTATACTTAATGGACAGAGTCAAGAGAATTTTCCCCTCCTTTCCTACTGTCCCCCTCTCTCTTAATCTTACTGTGATGACATCTCAGGGGGAAAAGACGGAAAGACTGATAAATGGGATGGCAATGCTTCGGCGAAGTGACTAGGAACAATGAGGTTTAGGGAGGCCCAGGAATGTTGGGCTGGTGGCACCAGAGGCCGTGTGCGTGGGTTCAGGCCAGCAGCCTGGCCTGTCTCAGCCGGGACTGCCCAGCCCTGAGCCTTGGCTGGTCATGGTAGCCAGCCTGCGAGGAGACACCAGAAAATGAGAGACTGGCTAAGCGGTCTGTAATCACGAAGACGAATGCCTGCTGGGGCCACCACAGACAGCTAGCTCTGTGCTCCCTTCACAGCCGCAACAAGACAAACCTGCCCTGTCTTTCAGTGAAAAGCAGAGTTTAATGAAGGGACTGCTTATAAGGCATGGGCAGAGCACAGAAAAACCATTTAGGACGGTACCCTGGGCTACAAATAGTTAGGCACCCTTACCAGCCTTAAGCTGGGAGGGGTGCAGGGAAGGAGGTGACCTGGAGCTTTGGGGCACGTCCTGATGGCAGGAGCTAAATAAGACCTTGGTGGAGGGAGGCAGGGCCCCGGTGCCTGTAGAGAGAGGGCTGGGAAGTCAGCGGCCTAACCCCTCTCCCCTCCCTTGCCTCTACAATCTGCTAGTTCTCCCCACCAGCCAACCCAGCTGGAAGCCAGAGGGCAAGGGAGCCCACAGATGCAGCCTCCTGGGGGCCCGAACAGGGTGGAGAAGCGAGGACACAAATCAGGGAAGGGGCCCAGTACTGCAGTTCCACAGAGAATGAACCTTTGACGATGAGAATGTATTTGTGTACTGCTTTCTGGAAAACATACACGTATATTCTGAGACAAAGCAGTCCTTAATGGAAAAGCTCATTGGGATATGTCGCTTCCTCTCTGGGAATATCCTTTATACTCAAGAAAAGTGGGTTACATTCATTCCTGTAAACACACATATTTGAATCTTTTGAGAATGTCTGTGGAATTCCTTGCATCTTCATATTTGACTACTGACTTATTTGTCTTTTATTTTTTTCGATAGAAACATACAGTAAATGAGGTCCCCTCACTTTTTATTTTGTTAGAATGTGTACAAAGATTGACCTTAAGATAACACAGCTGCACTTGGGCTCTGAGCTGGTGGCCATGCTAGCATTCCGCTGGAGTCTTCTTGATAGCAACTTTGGGGCAAAAGAGCCTTTCCTTATCCTCAGTTGCTTCGCATGATATGTTTCTGCAGGACTTCTTAAATATATGTTACCTTTTTAAAAAATTATTGAGTGAATGATAACATTTTACCAAGAAGGATGATGAATTGAGAGGAAAGTGATTTTGTTTATTGCATCCCTCATATAAGTCATTCCCTAATTTAAAGAATCAGGCAGCTGGCGAAATGTTGAGCAGTGCTTGAAGCTAATACATACTGAATATACAAAGGAAATACTTGGGAAAGACACATCCAGGTATAGGTTGGAGACGTTAAGGCTAACGTATACAGTGAAAAGAAGAGTAATGTCAATCGGACCACCAATGCTTTGATAAAACCACATTTAAAATGCAACCACCAGCCTCAGTTATCTATGCTGTGGTCATGGAAGCAGAGGTGGGCCATTTTTTTGTTTCCTGATTGCAAAATGGATACATATTTTTTAAAATTTCAAATTGAAATAAAGAAAAAGAATCCTTTGAAATACTACCTCTGCTAACACTTAATTGAACATCCTCCAACACAGGTCTCTAGGGACGTATGAATATATAGAAAGTATTTTATACAAATGGGATGATGCAGCATCTATTGCTCTATAGCTTGTCTGAAATCAACCGTATATTAGAAAGGAGCCTTGCACGTGTGAACTTACCGCTCTGGAACAGAGAGAGCTGGGCTAGCATGGGCACTTGGTAGGACTTCCCGTCGGCTGCCATAAATGGACGTTTCTTTGTGTTCTCGGGTCGAAACCGTGATTTCCACAAACCCTTAAAATACAGGGCGTTGACCAGGACCATTCTGGTGAGCACGCCGTCGATAAGGTCGGGGGAGAGCAGATTGTCGATCTTACCTGTGAAGTCACAGAACAAACAAGGAACAAACTCAGGATTGGCAGAGGCAGCTGCTGGGTCAGGAGAATGGGAAAATCAAAGGGATTCTTAAATGATTTTGAAAAGCAATTTTTTACACCACCCTTGTATACTTTCTGATTCTTTTTCTCACTAAAAAGTAAAGCTGAAAACAAGTTAAAAATCAGAGACCAGGAAAGACTTTAGAGATCCTCTATGTAGGGATTACCAAACTTTTCATCAAGAAATTCTTTTATAGCTAGTCCCTATCAGCCCCATGCTTTAGAAAAATTTACTCATCCAAATAAGCTATACAGTATTTAATTATTAATTAGGTTCCCTATTTTGGCTAATAACGGACACATGTGATGACAGTGAGAGGTTTTGGTCAGCACAAGAGAAGCAGTCGGGCTGTTTGAACCACTGAGTTGATTTAATCACAGTCAAAATAAAGAAACACTTTATCCTGCGCAGTGTTATCAAAGGTGAATGCCGAAGTTCTCTTAAGATTTTTAGAAATGTTGAGCATTGTTTGTAATCCGTGTGTAAAGAAGAGTGGAAGTTAAAATCGGTGTCTGTATTTATGGGTCAGGGATCAAGCTAGGTGCTAGTATTACAGAGATGAAAAGAAAGGAGTTCTCTCCCAGAACTTCTAATTTGGAAGGAAAACGCTCTTCACCAGAGGTCAGGATGTGGGGAGGGTCCACCTCGCTTGTGTCAGGAGTGAAGGAGCAACCACCCCTGTCCTGGGAGGCTCCATGAAGCCACAGGATCCTGCAATGTGCTACCTGGGCTTCACCCTTTAGCTTTTCATTTACGTTCCTTTGGCTTCATATTGTAAGATTCAGCTGAGTGTGTGTGTGCGCGCGCGCGCATGCGTGTTTGTGTGTGTACATGTGCAAGAGAGATCACTAATACCCAAAGCTATTAAAAATTAGTTCAATGCAGCTTAAAAAAAAAAAAAAAGAGTGCATAATATAAATGTAAGTTATAACGTATTAAATGGCGAGAGTTTCTGAAGAAGCAAGAATGTCTAACTCAACGGAGAGATTTAAGTCGTTTTAAATGAAGCACAAGAAGATTCTGATGTACAATAAACAAACATATAAATAAATCACCAGAGAGAAGCAGACCCAGGTTTCCCTGACAGTTTCACCATTGCTCCCTATTTCCACAAGGGGGCACCAACGCCACCTTACCTTAGGATCTGAAGGGAAATGTTTTAAATAGCCATTATTCAATACAAGGCCGGCCTCTGTGAACAGACTGTGGGAAGGAAGTTAGAGCTTTGTGCTCCAGTGATAGCAAGCTCCTTAGAGTTGGTCCCCCATAGTGACTGTTTCTTGCCTTTGCTGGGAACATCCCAATGCAGCCTTTACCTGCCTTTAAAGACATAGCTCCATGGTCCCTCGTGTCCACCTTTCTGAGCCTCCCACTCATCTCCCAGGAGTTTCCATGAAGCCCGATGCTCAGCACCACCATGACATCGAGATATTTTATTCCAGACAAATGTAATGTGTCTTTCCCCACAACTGAACCACAAATTGTGCAAGAACAAGGACCCTGTCATTCATTTCCTAAAATCCCGCCTAGCTCTGTGTTCAGCGTACAGTCAGTGCTCACTAAGTGTCCGAAGAAATCTCTTCAACCTTTTTTTTTTTTCTAAGATAAATAAAACCTCTGATTGCCACTGGCAGGACTAAGATATTGTAAGGAGACGTGAAAAAAAATAAACAGGAAAGATAAAGAAAGGCAAGAAACGCATAGCTTAGAGGCAATGGGGCACACGGGGCACCTGCCATCAGTAATTGCCATAAACATGCATCCATTGTCCATCCACGTGTCTTCCAATACACTCACTGTCCACCTACCCATTCATCCTTTTTAAAAACATATGTTTTTATTGATTTCAGAGAGAAAGGGGAAGGATAGAAAGATAGAAACATTGATGATGAGAGAGAATCATTTATCAGCTGCCTCCTGCATGCCCCACACTGAGGATTGAGCCCACAACCTGGGCATATGCTCTGACCGGGAATTGAACTGTGACCTTCTGGTTCATAGGTCGATGTTCAACCACTGAGCAACACTGGCCTGGACCCATCCATCCTTAGATGCCTACCTATCAGGTACTACGTATTATTTTAGATAAGAAAACAAAACAAATAAACAAATAAGTAAATGAACCCTGCCCTCGAAGAGCTGTGTGTCCTTGAGGTGGAGGCTGACATAAGTAAACCCAGAAAAGCATAAAGCTGCAGTTGTAACATCTACCTTGAATGAAAGCACTCAAGGATGTGAGGGCAAATAAGGGGAATCTGGCCTGGTTGGCGAGGTCAGGCACGGATGGGTTCCTTGAGGAAGTATTACTTAGTTGAGCTAATGGCTATCAAAATAGCTCACACTTGAACATTTGCTAAGTGCCAGGCACTCTGCTAAATGCTTTACATGTATTATTTTTATCCTCATAACAACCTTAACATTGTTATAGCTATTCTAGTAGAGGCACAGGGAGGTTAAATAACTAGCCCAAGGATACACAGCCAATAAATGGCAGAAGTGAGATTCAAACTCAGAACGTACTCTTTTAACTGTTATGCTCTTCATGTGACAGTGTGAAAATGAATAGGCATTAACAAGGGGAAGGGAAGTATTCAGCAGGTTGGGGTCCAGTGATCTAAACATACGCCACAGGTAATTCTTATGCAGGTTTGTCAGGAACCACACTGAGAAACATGCCTGAAAGCTGGAGTTTCCCCAAGTTTTTTCTTTGAGCTGCTTCTCTCTATTGAGTCTGTTTTGCTTCCACTCCTGTGCCCTTAACTCTCCCTTCTATGAAAAATGGTTCCCAAATCTACGTTTCTACACTTAACTTTTCTCTGTTGTCCTGGACCTACCTCTCTTCCTGCATATTTTCACCTGGAACTCCAGTTTACAAAGGAACGGTTTAAAACGCCAGTGTCAGACGTGACTCAGTCTCATGGGAGAAGAGATGCAGGTAAACAAGTAATCATTATGCCGTGTGGCAAGTGCTATAATGAAGGGCATAAGAAGAGGCATAATCATATGCCCATCAGAACTGGAAAGGAGGCACCTGCTTCCTGAGATGACAGAGCAAGAGTCAGGGAAGGTGAGAGAGACCAATCCTGAATATTAAAGGCTGCGAAGGACATCCCAGGCAATGGAGACAACAGATACACAGGCAGGAAGGAATGAGCAGCAAAAATTTCAAAACAGACAAGGGCCAGTGCACGAGGTTTCCGGGCATGAGATGCAGGGAGGAAAGAAGAGGGTCTGCAGGGCTGTATTCTGCTCTGCTGCCTGTGCCACAGGGGAAAAACATCCCCAAGGGACACGAGTAGAGGCACAAAAAGGGAAGGAAGGCTGCCCGAGTTGTGGGGCCTGCTCAGAAAGAAAAGACAGACCAGCCAGTGGGGTCTTGGCCTTTGCCAACAGAAGGGCCACTGGACTTGCAGACATGTGTTAGGATCTTAGAGTCTAACTCACGCTTTCATTCACAAAGTGTAAAATCATACAAAATGTTGCCCAGGGAGGCGTGACCACTCACCCCTGGTTTCATTTTTAACCCACGCGTTGATGGAGTCACAGGCAGAGGCTGGATCTTTAAAGTTCACATTCTGGACTTCACACTGAAACACATCTCTGTTCCTGGTAATAAAAGGCACTTCGATTTTAGAGCCATTCTTCACAAACATTGCATTAGCCACCGTCACAATATCTTTATTCTTCTTGGAGACGATGGCCTTGTTGATCTTCTTTAACGTTTTACCAGCTCCTAGAGGGGAAAGGAGAAAACATGGCAGTATTTCCACAAGAATTTTGAGAAGTTATTTTTCAAAGTATCTTCTATCTTACGGCAATAACAACAGGATAAGCAAGATAATACGAGTAGCGTTCTCAGTGTCCTCGTGTTAAGGAAAGGGGGAGGGGTAATTAAATAAAGTACAACTGTTAATAGGTCTTAAAAATCGGTTATGCTTCGAGCATCAAATCACGCACATTGAAGGCCTTTTCAACACCTTTCCCATGTGGACCTCATTCTCCTCGGGGGCTTTCTTGGTACCAGGTTGACAGGAAGATTGGTAAGCGCCTCAATTATGTAGCCATGGAGGGATACAGGAAAGGAATCTTCCCAACCCATTCTCTTTCTCACTTAACAATCGTGACTGCTATTTCCTTTCCTGCCTAAGATTTAACAACATGATTACCTTTTTCTACTTTGGGAAAAAAATTAATAAAATAAGCATTTGAAAGACTATAAAAAAATGGCCATGTGCCACCATCCAAGAACAATGATTTTTACTTGATATCAAGCTCAAAAAGTAAAGGGATTAATTTTATGGCAACATAAGCTTTATTTTACACAAGCCATCCGTATGCGCTCCACTCAGTTTTAGAGCATGGGAACGAGGAGAATAAGTTATAAAGATGCAAAGTGTTTCTATAGAGAGCTTGTATTACAGATCCTTCTCACTCACGTTGCAGAATGACACTGTCCTAAAATGCCCTGCAAGTCTTGTCACTCTGAGAGCGTTTCTTCTTCTGACTCTTTAACTAGAAATTTTTTATTGATTTTTTTTTAGAGAGAAAGAAAGGGGAAGGGAGAGAGAGAAACATCCATGAGAGGGAAACATCAACATCAACTGGTTGCCTCTTGCACGCCCCCTGCTGGGGATCGAGCCTGCAACCTGGGCAGTGCCCTGACTGGGAATTGAACCTACAAACTCTTGGTGCATGGGGTGATGCCCAACCAACTGAGCCACATCGGCCAGGCTCCTCTTCTGACCCTTTAAACCAGGGCAGGGAAGAGACGCCCAGGCTCCATGAAGAGGCGGTCCTAAGGCCTTTGTCAGGTCTCTCAGGACTCTACCCCTCACACCTTCTGTGGGGCAGGACCGGATGGAGGGGGCTGGCCCATTCCATAAGTCAGGGGGCAGCAAAAGTCAGAGGCCACGTCCCAACTCTGTCCCGTTCAGCCACAAGGCCTCTTCCACACGCCCTGGTCTCCTGCTGGGAGAAGATCAGAGAAGATGTCTCCTCTTTTGCCCCACACAGTCCTGCCTTCATGCTCAATGAGAGCATCACTATTGTGAGTTCTCAGAGGCTGAGCCGGAAGTAAGGCCTGAATAACCACTCGGGCTCCCTGGGATCAGTGTGTCATGTCAACGGATGTCACAGAGGTTTGGGAGGAAGAAAAAGTGGGGTGGGGGGTGGGAGGGGGGGCACTGCCCAAAGGCCAATATCCTCAAAACTTCAGAAGTGCTGCTTAAAATGAGCGTGGCTCAGCATTAAAACCAACAACCAAAACCCAGTGCTGTTTTGGAACTGGACTGGCAGACCGATTGCCCTGGGAAAGGCCCTAAATTCTAGCCGTGATTCACTGTGAAGTTCTAAGCCACCAAGAGTTTCTGAACTCCTGAGCAAGGGGCAGAACAGTGTGTCCCAAGTATTATTCTTTCCCTGCTTCTGACAGGTGAACAAACTGCAAACTCATGCAGAACGTTAACGCCGTGTCATCCGGCAGGTGGTCAGGCATTTGGAGCCGGGAGTGCTGGAGGCCACACTGAGACCATCGCCAACGGGACCCAAAGTGCACAAACCCCACCTCACTCATCTTCCTCTCCAGCTGAAGGCGTCAACTCAGTCAAGGCCAGCAGAGGTGGAGGAGCACGGGTAGAAAAAATTGTCATTTCCCAATAAAGTCACTAAGCTGTGAGAAGTGACTGGTTCAAGGTCACAATGCCCAGAAGGCTCCGAAGCTGGCCCTGCACTCGGTCCCCTGCAGTGTGGAGGAGGCAGTAACCCTGGGTGAGAAAACCCGCACTAAAGCAAAACGACAATGCTGGGACATAAAAGCTCTAGGTTAGGTTTAAGTCAGTTGTTAAAAACAGGTAAAGAAAAGAACTAAGCCTTTTCCAAGAACTGGACCTCACTTAAGAAATTTTTTTTGGAGCCTTTTATTTTGAAACTAGAGGCCTGGTACACGAATTCGTGCATGGGTGGGGTCCTTTGGCCTGGCCGGCGATCGGGGCCAATCAGGGGGTGGGGATGGAGGGGGGGCAGCCAGCCAGGGGAGGGACTGTGGGAGGTTGGCCAGCCATGGGAGGTTGGCTGTGGGAGCACACTGACCACCAGGGGCAGCTCCTGCATTGAGCGTCTACCCCTGGTGGTCAGTGTGCGTCATAGCAACTGGTTGACGGGTTGTTCGGTCATTCGGTCTTTCAGTTGCTTAGGCTTTTATATATATAGATAATTATAGCTTCACAGGAAGTTGCAAAACAGTGTATAGGGTGGTCCCATGTACCTTTCACCCAGTTTCTCCATTGGTGACATTATGTATGGCAATACCACCACCAGAAACTTGCCATTGGGACAGCCCACAGAGCTCATTCAGATGGCAGTGTGTGTGTATGTGTGTGTGTGTGTGTGTGTGTGTGTGTGTGTGTGTGTCTTCATGCAATTTTATCCCCCAGGGAGATTCACATGTCCATCACCCCAGTCAAGACACAGAAGGGTCCCATCACCATAAGGCTCCTCGTGCTGGCCTCCATACCATGCACAACCCACCTTCCCAGCTGACATTGTTAAAAGTGCATTCACAGCCATAAGGCATTTTTAGCCCTGTACCCCATGAAGGTGGGGCAGATGGGCAGTTTCTCTTCAGAGATGAGAAAACTGAAAGATCGAGGGCTTGACCCGAAGCCCTACAGCCACAGGCTGGAATCCAGCTCTCCTAACTTCCAACACCGCAGCACTGTGCTTTAGAGCAGATGGCTTAAGCCCTGGATGGCACCAGGGCTGCTCTGCTGGCTTCTGGGGCTTTAAGAGAAGACCCAGCAAGGGATCCCCAGACTCCTGTCAAGCCCTGTGGCCAGAGCCCATAGCACGCACCTTTCACGCCGTATCTCATCACGGAGGTGAGCTGCGCCTTAGTTCGGCCATCGGCTCCCAGCTGCAGCATCCCCAGCACAGACGCGATCCCATGGGGGGAGACGACGATGTTGTCCTGAGGCCGGGACTTGACAATCTGGTGGAAAACTTGGATCCCTATGTCGGAGCTGAGTTCCTCCAGAGGCTGAGGATTAAACTGGAGGCACACGGAGGGCAAAGTCACTGTGACCACGAGGAAGAGGGGAAAATGCCAAGACATGGTTCCTGCACACAAGGCCAATCTGAAAATTAGATTAGAAAAAGGTCACTTAAATTATCCTGAAATGGGCACTTTGGGGGACTACTTTGTATTCAACCAGATGTGATTTACCTTACCCAGTATAACTGAATACCTTCTTAATAAAGTTCAGAAAGAACAGCACAGATTACATTGGTTTTGACTGTATGTTGTTAGGGCAATGGGGAGGGACAAGAAGGGAACTTCTGCTTGATGGGTCCCAACTAAGTGCCAGACACTATTCTAATTGTTATTTATTACTCATAACCACTGTCCATCCAATTAAACCAACATTTACTGAGCGCCTGCTGTGTGTCAGGCCCACGTCTAAGCACTAGGCATTCAACTGTAAAAAAGGTCGGCAAGACCCCTGCTCTCCTGGAGTTTCCACTCCAGAGGGAGACAGAAAATAAAGCAGGAAGCAATAAAGTAGACAGAGAGGGAGGGATCAGGGCAGGGACAAGAAAACATAGTGATGCCAACGAATGACAGGCTGGTGCGGGCAACATTAGACAGGGCTGTTATCCAGAAAGCCTCCTCTGCAGCGAGAACACAGGTGGCGAAGCCTGAACAATGAGAGACCCAGCAGGGCGCTGAGCAGGGTTCGAAGGGCCTGTCAGGCAGGCAGATGGCAGGGCAGAGGCCCTGAGGTGGGAGCTCACCTGGTGTTGGAGGTCAGGTGGCTGAGACATAAAGAACTTGGAGGAGGTGAAAAGAAGGAGGGGCAGGTTCTGAGGGGCCTGCAGAGCCTGATCCGGCTCTTGAATTTCATTCTAAGGAAGAAACCACTCATGTGGCTGTGATTATCATATAACTATACACAGTATACCTGATTTTCTCACATGAACATATTCCTTTCTTAAAGAATTGTTGATTAAAATAAATTTAAGGGACATTCTTAAATATACAATGGGGCAGGTATTCTCGATATGGTGATTTTATTACACGGATATTCTCAATGATGGTGATTTTATTAAATGTGATTTCTTCCTTGATTACCCTTTACTGAACTCTCTTGGGCTGTGAAATATGAGGAGCGGTACATGTGTTTATGGAAAAGCAAAGACTTTCATTCAATAAGAACCTCAAAGTGGCAGCCAGTAAAACAAAAGCAAAAATCGTGATATGGCTAATTTGGTTCCTCCTTCTGGACTGGAGCTCCTGCTAAGCACAATTTTCCCATGAGGGAGGTTGAGAGTGTCTGTAGAGAACAGGAGAAAGGGGAGCCTCTTAGGAGATAGGTGCCCAGGAGTGAAGGGGAAATTAGGTCTCTGTGATCCAGGGAAAAGAAGGGGCACTGGGCCCATCAGCAGACGAGTGGATAAAAAAGCTTGGTACACTAAGACAACGGAATATTACTTGCCATAAAAAAGAGTAAAGTCCTACCTTTTGCAACAGCATGGATGGACCTAGAGGGTATTATACTAAGTGAAATAAGTCAGACAGAGAAAGACAAATGCCATACAATTTCACTTACATGTAGAATCTAAAGAACCAAATAAACAAACAAATAAAAGAGAAACAGACTCGGCCTAGCCGGTTTGGCTCAGTGGATAGAGTGTTGGCCCATGGACCGAAGGGTCCCAGGCTCCATCCCCGGTCAAGGTCATGTACCTTGATTGCAGGCTCGAATCCCGGCCCTGGTCAGGGTGCATGCAGGAGGCAAACAATCAATGTGTCTCTCTCACATGGATGTTTCCCTCTCTGTCTCTCCACCTCCTTTCCAATCTCTCTAAAAATCAATGGAAAAATATCTTTGGGTGACGATTAAAGGAAACAAACAAATAAACAAACAAAAAACTGAAACAGACTCACGGATACAGAAAACAGACTGATGTTTGCCAAAGGAAAGGGAGATTGGGGGGCTGGATGAAAAAGATGAAGGAACTAAGTACCAATTAGAATAGTCACAGAGATGTAAATTACAGCATAGGGAATATAGTCAATAACATTGTAATAACTATGTATTGGGCCAGGTGGGTACTTGAAATATCGGAGGGAAGGGACCACACTGTAAAATACATGATTTTCTAACCACTATGCAGAATAATACTGAATGTAAACTGTAATTGAAAACTAAAAAAAAGTCTTAGAGATAAAAAGGGCTTTAGAGAAAGAAAGAAAGAAAGAAAGAAAGAAAGAAAGAAAGAAAGAAAGAAAGAAAGAAAGAGAAAGAGAGAGAGAGAGAGAGAAAGAGAGAGAGAGGAAGGAAGGAAGGAAGGAAGGAAGGAAGGAAGGAAGGAAGGAAGGAAGGAAGGAAGGGAAATTAGGGCAGCATTAAGCAAATGGGCATTTGGTGTTTCCTCACTTTCCTTTCTATGTACGTGTCTCCTTCCCCTCTAGATCATAGTAGATGGTCAATAAATACATGTGGGATTAAACCTGCTGGCTTATATACTTCCTATTTTTTCTAATTATTTTTCATGGCATCAAAATCATATTTATTGAGTGTGACTGGGAAAATGATTGTGTTGAGTCACTATTAGCGCCCAAAACTTTCCAAGGAGGGTAAATTCTTTGGGGTGGAAGAGGGCTGGCAGCAAGAGCTCCCGCCTACCACCTCCACACATAGGGCCACAAGGTGAACACCAAGGCCGTCATTCAAGGTGATGTTGCAATTTTTTTCACACATTTTTAAAAATTTAGAGATTCAGAGTTTCTCCAGAGCTTCACAGTAAAATAATTGCATAAAGGCAGCCTGTCTACATTCAAAACAGCTAATTGACCTACATACACTCCTTCTGGGGGCTTTCCTATATGGCCAGCGTGGCCTACTTTGACCTTGGCACCTAGGACTGGCTCTAATACCACTACAATCTCCTGCGTTTCTCTCCGCCTGTTGGACATTGGGGAGCTTCCAAATCCTGATTATGGAAGCTTTGCTCATTTTATCTAAAAATTAGACACTGTGTCTGTCTTCCCTCCCTCTCTCTCTTTTTCTCTTTCTTTCTTTCTTTCTTTCTTTCTTTCTTTCTTTCTTTCTTTCTTTCTTTCTTCTTTCTTTCTTTCTTGTGATAAATTTCCTCTTTAAAATGAAATAGACTAAAAACCCATATATATTTTTTTGGGAGGCTTGGGTGTATAAATTCGATGGCATGCTGAAGGTAGAAGCAAGAATAGATTACAATGCAAGGGTCAACAATTCAGATTGATTTGGCTCCAGTCACCAAATTTGACCATTTGTAACCAAGATTGTACAAATTGTTTTATACTTACCCCTAGAGGCCCAGTGCACGAATTTGCATATGGGGTGGGGAGTGGACCGCCGGTGGTTGGCCGGCCGTGGGAGGTTGGCTGTGTTGAGCATCTGCCCCGCTTATATATATAAAAGCCCAAGCGACCTTTAAGACCAGAACGACCGGTCGACCAGTCACTATGACATGCACTGACCACCAGGGGGCAGATGCTCATCACAGCCAACTTCCTGCAGCCGGCCAACCACCTGCAGTCCACCCCCCCGCCCCATGCACAAATTCATGCACTGGGCCTCTAGTGGTAAGTATAAAACAATTTGTACAATCTTGGTTACAAATGGTCAAATTTGGTGACTGGAGCCAAATCAATCTGAATTGTTGACCCTTGCATTGTAATCTATTCTTGCTTCTACCTTCAGCATGCCATCAAATTTATACACCCAAGCCTCCCAAAGAAATCCTCCTGGATTAGCAAATATTTGAATAAATATTTGAATCTGCACACTCATAAAGGACATCAAATTGGTTTTGCCTCTTACAGTTGATTCACTTAAATGTTATGGATTTCTGTAGAAGATTGTAAAATGGGTATAAAGGATCAGTAACAGATGGAAATTTAACAGCTCCAATGTCTCAGAGTTGACAAAGACAACCTTCCGAATAAATAGCCATCTTATTTAGCAGAATTTTGCTCAGTTATGAATTTTTTCTAAAAGAACAGTTCCATTATGAAGTGGGGGAAGGCTGCCATTGGTATTTTCCTTGGTTTCTTGGATTTGGGACTTCTGGGAGATGATAGTGCATCAGGACAGTGTCAGAGCTGTGCAGAACTTGGAATCAGAGCTATTTTTGATTGATTTTCTGGGCATCACTTCTTCTTGGCCTCCGTTTCCTAGGCTAAATGTTCACTCGTCTGAACTCACCTGACTTATGTACATGTCTGAGACCAAGCTTTTACTTCTCTCCAAAGTTCTGTAGCTAGGAAAGTGGATATTGATGCACGAATACTTTAGGCTTGTAAAATTCCTACTACAGATACCTATGCATGTCCAAATAGACAATCTTTTACATGGAATAACTGTTGAAGTTCAGGCTTTGAAATTCTTAGCCTCTAGAGCAGTGGTTTTCAACCTTTCTAATGCCGCAACCCTTTAATACAGTTCCTCATGTTGTGGTGACCCCCAACCATAAAATTATTTTTGTTGCTACTTCATAACTGTAATGTTGCTACTGTTAATGAATCATAATGTAAATATCTGTGTTTTCCGATGGTCTTAGGCAACCCTGCTAGCGGTTCTCAACCTGTGTTCCCAGAAAACACAGATATTTACATTACGATTCATTAACAGTAGCAACATTACAGTTATGAAGTAGCAACGAAAATAATTTTATGGTTGGGGGTCACCACAACATGAGGAACTGTATTGAAGGGTCGAGGCATTAGAAAGGTTGAGAACCACTGCTCTAGAGGATGAGGAGATTCTCATTTTGGGAAGAACATAGTAACCTCCTGTTTATTTTTAAAAGAAATTACACTTTAAACTTTCAAGTTAAGAGGGGAAGAATAAAGATGTTGCCCAACTGTATTACATAGCATCCATATGTTTCCATTTCTTGAATATTCTTTTCATAACAGTAAAAAAGAAAAAGATTCTTAGTTTAAGTCATCAATGGAGGAAGATCATAAACCTGTAAATAAAGCCATGTTTACAGGCATGTCCTTCCAAATGTGGGTTTCTCCTTCCCCACAAACTTCTAGTTTCTCTTCCTCCAAAGCTTTCATTCTCAGTGTGGTGTGGGGAATGTTTTTGATATAATTGGGTACGGCTTTGAGTTTTAAATGAGATTTAAAATGTCAGATGCCAGACTCCTGGCGTATCCCTACATCTATAAATGCACCACCTGTCAATGGTAGGCAGAGCACCGCTCCCATAGACCCCATGACTTCAATCGTCACTTCTACCAGATGATGCTCAAATCTGTAGCTCAAATCCTCAGCTGAATTTCAGTGCCATACTTCCAACTGTTTGCTGCATATTTTCACCTGATTGCTCAGAACAATATCTTCGCCTGAAAAACTCTAGCCTGTGAAATCTACCAACCCTTATAGGGTGGTACTTCTTGTTGCTAGTCCTTGGTCTCGCCCATGTCCAGGCCTTTGCTTCTCTCCCTTACCCTCTACCTACTAAGCACCAGAGCTCCCCCAACTCCATCCATGGCCTGTGGGAAGTTTCCCTGATTGCCCCAAGATAGGGCTATTCACCCTCTTCTCTGAATTCCCTAGGATTTCCTATCTGCACTCTCATTTTGTTTTTTTCAAGTATTTTTTCCCCCCTGCCAACTAGACTGACAGCTCACAGAAAGCAGGGCCATGGGACTTTATAATCCTAGTGCCCACAGGGTCTTATTCTGGGCCCTACCATTGGTAGATACTAAACCAGAGGTTGACTCATGGGACTTGCAGCTGCTCCAGTTGTTTGGTTTGGAATACAAGGGGTTATTAAAATATTTAAGCAATTAAAAGTTAGAAAATGTCACATACCATCTAGATTTAGAGTTATTCTCAGGAAAAACGAAAATGAATGGGAGTTCCAGTAACTCGGAGTTCTCATTCCTCAGGCAAACATCCTGCATAGCAACCACTCCTCAGGGCTGGGTGCCTGCTTTCCCCTAAGCTTCAGCTCCCTTCACTCCCTGTTACCATCACTGAAGTCATCCCTCTAGGTTGGGAAAGCACTGTGGCCAGACCCCTGCCCTGAATGAATTCCACTCCATTGACCATTGAGAGACTAGGAGAGCCAGTCACAAAGAACCTTAGTTTCAACCTAATAAATTCTTGTTTACAAGATAAAATAAAACATATTTTATATGTGACATATGGGCTAATGAGATACCTGTCAGCTCTATTTACTATAACAAATAAGATGTAAACAGTTTGGGGGGAAAACGCTAGAAAGACTCTTCAGGCTCCAACTCTTAGTCAGATGATTCACATCTGTTTTAGAAGGCCCAAGACTGTCTAATAATGGAAAGTACTCCATCCCTTTCATTCTCTAAAAATGTCTAAAGAGATACATGTTATAATTATCAACTCATGGCCTATTTTATTTCCTTTAAAAATCAAAGCTGTTAAGAAATAAATTCTAGACACCATATAATTTTAAATATTTCTAACACATACTCTAAGCTTCAGTATGAATATATATTTTTAAAATATATACACACATACAATATTATTATCCCACTTGAAAATTAATAATTCTTTTATATGTTAAATATCTAGTTGGTATTCAAATTTCCGATTCTCTCTCTTTTTTTTTAAATAATTTATTTGAATCAGGATCTAAATAAGGTCCACATATTGCAAGTGGTTAATATGTCTCTTGTCTTTTAAAAAGTCTTCCTCTAGTTGCTTTATTTTTAACTTTTTCTTTGGAACTTTTGGTTGAAGAAACCAGGTTATTTGTCCTGTCGAGTTTCCCTAGATTTTGCTAACTGCATTCATGTGATGTGTCTTCTGTACTTCCTGTAAATTGGTGGACCCGGAGCAGGGGTCTACATGCTCGTGGGTAAGATGGGGGCCACACTTTGATTTGTCTGTGGTTGCGTTCAGAGACCATGTGACCAGCAAAACCAGCAACATTCACTACTTGGCTCTTTGCAGGAAATTTGTTACCTCTGCTCTAGGGGCTGATCAGATTCAAATTTCTTCTTTTTTGTTAGGAATATTTCATTCAGGTGTTGCACCTGGTGCTGGAAGAAGGAAACAATGCCATTTTTTCTTTCTTTCTATATATATATATATATATATATATATATATATATATATATTTTTTTTTTTTTTTTTTTTTTTTTTTTTTTTTTTTGTAGACCTTAGCAGCTACTCATAATCATTGCTTAAGTGCATTGTTTTATTAGGGGTTGCCCAATGGTGCTATTGTAAGTTTAATGTTCCCTCTGCATTAGTTGGAACACTTCTATAAAAAGTAAATTTCCATAACCAATGACATGGTTATCCCGAGGTTCAATTTGTATAGCAAAGGCAGGATAAATGCTTGAGTCATTTCCTATATTGTTCTCACAACAATATGTTGGTTACCCAGCATTTTTAGAGTTAACCAGAGGGGTTTTGTTTGTTTATGTGTTTGTTTTCTTAGTATAATTACAAACTCATGTTTTTAAACTTATTTTAAGGGCTTTGACCTATTGAAATTTTATTATCCTCATTGATGTTTAAGAGGAGCCTCTTCAGGTTGGCTCCTGAACCTTTCATACAATGGTAGTCTCATTAGATTTGTTTCCTGGTTTGACAAGATGTTCCAGGCTCATTTTGCCCATTCCTGTCCCAGGAGGAATCAGCCACTTTTCTAGGGGGCTCTGCTTCCTTTTAGCGGGAGACAGACTTTAGAGAACACAATCTGAGTATGCTCACCTAATAAACTCTAAATTAGCTCTGGGAATACTGGGCATTGCCAATGGGGAAAGTCCAAAATGCATTTGCATCACTCTCTGGACTATATCCAAATATTGAAGTTCAAATTATGAAAGATAGACTGTTTATGTATGAATTGCTTTGCCTCCCATGGCAATACAGCTCAGGGGAGGCACACTGGATGATGAAAAGCTACGGGAGTGAGCTGGGCATTGAAGTTGGGCTAGAATATCAAATGGAAAATCCTCAAGGGAAGGCAGTGAGTCTCATCCTAAAAGTGGGATGCTAACAATGCAAGTGTCTGAAATGAACAATTGGCACACAGTATGACAGGGAAAGTCCCCTAATTTATCTCGGGGCGGGGGGGGGGGGCGGTATGATGACCAGCCCCTGCCCCCATCAAGCACTGAGAATGCTTTGATATCCTTCTGATCTCTGTGATTCTAGGATCCTCATTCTTAGTACCTAGAACCCTTTATTATTCTGCCTTTGGGCTAACTCTTCCTTCTAGAGGGGCTACAGGAGGTAGAGAAAAACAGTGCATCAGATTATATGAGAATCATCAGATTCCCCAACAGTATGTTTTTTTCATGACATTTTTTTCTTCTCAAAGAAATAAATGTGAAGGAAAAGTATTGGGCTGCCAAATTGAGATTTAGTGGCCTTAAGTAGGATTGACCTGCCTAGCAGCCATGCCAAATGCTTCTCACCAATACTCTTACCAACAGGCAAAGGTCTAACTCTTCAGGGTGTCTGGCAAGGGGCATTCTAGAGACCTTCAGGGGTTGACCGGGAAAGCGACAGGAGTTAATGCACAAACAGTTGAGGTTGAGCCTCAAACATGGTCCTGGAATGGCCGGAGGACTCTGGTCTCTCAAGCCTCTACAAACATCCCTGAGATACGTTCACCCAACCCTGTCTTCATTTTCCAAACATCTTCCGCATTCTCTTAAGGCAGAAAGTTAGAGGAACAAGCAAAAGTGAAGTGCATTTTGATACCCTGGGAAATGTACTGAGTGGTATCCGAATGAGTCAGCATCTTTAAAACTTCAGAGAAGAAACAGGAAATGCTAACTGATCAAAGTGACTGCAGTGTGGTGGTTTTAAATGTGTTCTTTCAGGTTACTGGGGAGAGGCTTAAAGACCTCAAAGTGTGTACTTGATCTATGATGCTAATTAATGTAGCCAAAAATGAACTTAAAAAGACTCAGGAAAGAAATGCTCAGCCACAGAGGTGTAGGTGTAAGGCAGCAATGCTTAAAAGGTTCCTCCAATGAAGAGGTATGCATTTTATTAAATACTAGGGACCTGGTGCACAAAATTTGTGCACTGGGGAGGGGTCCCTCAGCCCAGTCTGCCCCCTCTCACATACTGGGAGCCCTCAGGGGATGTCCTACTGACGCCTCCTTTGCGGGAGGCGACCGGGCTGATCAGGGGAAGGCACCAGCCCCATCACCCCGCTGCTGCAGCCACTGCCAGTCACTGCAGTCACCAAGGTGTTTTCATCAACACGGACTCCAGTCCCTTCACCATGAAAAAATGACAACTTTCTTTAAGCATTTTCAAGATGTGTCGTTCATAGGATATGACATTTCTTCCTTTATGTTTCTTTTTATCCTCACCTGAGGATATGTTTCCATTGATTTTTTCCCCTTCCCTCTGATCCCAGGCTTGGCCCCTGCCCAATCCTAAAGCCTCCATCCAATGGCCTGCTGGGAGTGTCCTGGGTGCTGAGGAGGTTCCCAGGACCCAGGTACGTATGCAAATTAACCTCCATCTTTGTTGGGTTAATTTGTATACTCACTCTGATTGGCTATGGGCATAGCAGGGGCACGGTCAATTTACATGTTTCTCTATTATTAGGTAAGATACTTGAACTGACATCTAAATGCCTTTTATCCACATTTATTTATTTCTCTCTCTATATTTATTTATTTAATTTATCTTTATTGTTGAGAGTATTACAGATGTCTCCCATCATTTATTATTTTTTTATTTTTTTTATTTACTGTCTAAAGTTTTACATATGTCTCCTTTTTCCCCCGATTGACCCCCCACCCCCCGCAACCATTCCCACCCTGGGAAAGCCTCCACTGCTTCCCCAGGGTCTCTGTCCATTGGTTATGCTAATATGCATGCATACAAGTCCTTTGGTTGCTCTCTAACTGCCCCCCCCCCTGTCATTTGTCTCTGGATCTATTCTTGTTCATCAAATTATGTTGATCATTATATCCCATATATGAGTGAGATCATGTGATACTTATCTTTCTCTGACTGGCTTATTTCACTTAGCATAATGCTCTCCAGTTCCATCCATGCTGTTGCAAATGGTAAAAGTTCTTTCTTTTTTATAGCGGCATAGTATTCCATTGTGTAGATGTACCACAGTTTTTTAATCCACTTATCTGCTGATAGGCACTTAGGTTGTTTCCAAACTTTAACTATTGTAAATTGTGCTGCTATGAACATAGGGGTGCATATATCCTTTCTGATTGGTGTTTCTGTTTTCTTGGGATATAGTCCTAGAAGTGGGATTACTGGGTCAAATGAGAGTTCCATTTTTAACTTTTTGAGGAAACTCCATACTGTCTTCCACAGTGACTGACTGCACCAGTTTTCATTCCCACCAGCAGTGCAGGAGGGTTCCTTTTCCTTCATTCTTTTTTTTTTTAACTATTTTTTTCTTGATTTCAGCGAGGAAGGGAGAGGGAGAAGGAGATAGAAACATCAATGATGAGAGAGCATCATTGATCGGCTGCCTCCTGCATGCCCCACACTGGAGATCGAGCCCGCAACCCGAGCATGTGCCTTGACCAGGAATCGAACCATGACCTCCTGGTTCATAGGTCAATGCTCAGCCACTGAGCCATGCTGGTTGGGCTATCATTCATTCTTAAATCTCTATTGGGCTGAAGGAGGAAGGCTATGAGGAAGAAGAAGGTAATTGGGGCTTTGTTAGTTGCCTTTTAAAATACAACCTTATGAGACATTTATTCTATTTTCCTCTAAGTGTCAGGGAAAATTAATCTAAGGTTCAAATCCCATTCTACTATCAAATAACCAAGAGATCCAGGGCAAGTAACAATCTTTGTCAGCCTCAGCTTTCTCTTGTACCATATTAGGAATCAAGTTTCAAGAGTGGTCATGGGAATTTCATAAGCACAAACAGAAAGATAGTCAGCAACTAGCACAGTATCTGGTTCAGAGAAGGTGCTCAGTAAACGGTGGCTCTCTTCCCCTTGTCTTCCTCAATAGTCAAGACCTGAAATAGTTCCTGATTTTTTTTTTTTTAATTTCAACATCTATTTAAAACGTCTCAAAGATCAAGCTAAGAAAATGGATCAAATGCAGCACTTCTATTTTAATAAAAGTATCTTTATAGCTTCCTTAGACTATTTGAGACATAGAATAAGACATGTTGGTCTGTTTTGATGTCTTTATAAGAGAAAGGAGGAGTTGCATCATGATGGCAGTGGAGGTGGGTGAGTATGTTCCAAAAACCTTTAATGGTGCTGAGATATGTTTTTTAATCTACTGACTTACATCACTAAATCTGTTTTATTCATAGTATCAAGTCCTATAGGTTTTCTTATTGACAAATCTTTAAAGTGCAATAGTTCAAATAGATGATTTCCTAATCGATAGTCCAGAGATGTCTCAAGACATTATGGTGATACTAACCAGTAGTTCTCAATCTTTAATAGAAGATAGCACCTTTTTTGGCATAAAAAAAGTATTGGACACTTCATGACCAATTCTATTTTTAGTACTTGTAAAGAATACATGATAAAAAAACTACCACACATTCAGAAACACTTTTATAAACTACAAATTCTTTTTTATCTATAACAGCATCTTGATACATTTCAAAAATTATATTTTGAATTATATATTCAGTCTATACTCAAAGCTGAACCATGAACATGAGTTTTCTGGCCCCTTAGAATAACGCTGATGCTGTTGATGGATCCCCAATTGATAGGTGAGAAATCAATGTTCTCTAGATTGCTGCTAGTAAAAAAATGAGGAGTGTTAGAAGTGTAAATTGATGAAAATCTTTCCGAAAGGCAATTTTTTATATGCATAATCTTAAAAATGTGTTTACCTATTGGAACAGTAACACCCCTCCTACCAGTCAACCCTAAGGTAATAACAAAAAAAGATGTGGGTGTAAACATGTTCACTGTACAGTTATTTCTAGTAGCAAAATCATTACAATATTCTTTGCAATAAGTAATTGCATAGCAATTATCGTTTGCAACCTCAATTTCCAAGAGAAGGAACACTGTGGGTGATCTTTCACCAGCTTTGTGCACTTCTCCTCTAGCTTCTGGGTGCTTTGACACCAATAATTTGCACCTATCACCTTAGGAGAATTGCTACTGGGAGTTGCAGCCCATTTTCTTAGTGGACTTTAGGTGGCCGGGAGTTGACACATACCATTCCTCTACCCCAGAGGCCAACAGCCACTGACTGACGACTGGTCTGGGAGTATGAGAGCCCAGCTTCTTTGCCTCAAGGTGACACAGAACTCTCCAGGATCAGGCTGAGTGTGGGCCTTCACCTGATACTCTCTCCACCCCCTTGATTGGCTGATCCCCTTTATAACACCCACTTCCCCCACTCTTTTACTCTGGGGACTGTTCCTCAATGAATGGTTTGCAGTTTATTCTTGGCTCAGCAATTCATCTGGGAGACCATGACCTCTGACATCCAACAGTAAGGGTCAGTTCATGACATCCCTCTAACATAATATCATAAAGATATGGTAATATATTCTGCATATATCTTAATTGAAAAGAAAACTATGCTATAATTAACTATGCAAAAATTCTACACAGGCACAAAAAAAAAGACTAAAAAGATGGATATAAGATATTATCTCTATATTTATTTCTGATGGTAGAAATATGAATATAATATATTATTCTTTATACTGTTCTGGATATTTTACGAAATGTATACAATGAACACATTACTTAAAACAAGCAGCCCTTTTCTGGTTATAAAAACACAGCAGCAGGAACTCAGATCAGCTGAAATGTGTAGCAAGGAGGAGCAGAAAAGGCTACAGAGCACAAGAACTGTGGTTCAATAACAGAATCGTAAAAACTGGAATAAAAAGTGCAGTTGCTAGAAAAACAGAGTTGAGAAATAATATAGTGAGAGCCCTTTATATACACTAAAATGAATGTTACACCCCATTACAACCCACAGACCACTCCATATTGAGGTTTTTTCAATAAGTGGTGGTTCTATTTTGATGCATATGACTGGAACCATTCATGTGACTACATCTACACACTAGATGTTTAATGGCAAGGATTATAGTTTATTCATTTTTTTTTTATTCCCTGAGTTTAGCAGAGAATCTGGTATATAGTAGAAACTCGATATAGTTTATGAAATAAATTGTAGTTCCGTGGAAATTAACTGATTTCATTCTTATTTTAAGCAGCAGCAACTTTTATTGCTAACTTAAAAAAAAATCCCAACTTGCTTAAAACTTGTGGAATGCATTCTCAAGTACTCAAAATTAATGGCCACCGTTTATGGAATGTCTACCATGTGCCAGACCCTGTACCTGGAGCTTTATATATCCAACATCTAGCTGAACCCTTGACTTAAGATGTAGGCATGAGTATTTATATGCTATAGATGTTGAAAACAGAGGTCCGGAAAAATTAAACAGCCTGCCTAGACCATACAGATCGTACAAGGTGAAGAGGTGTCTGAATACGGACTCTTAGCTGGTATGTCACAATGCTCCTTTGTAATGGAGTTTAAAGGGTTGACCGAGGAAGAAGTGAGGAAACACTGACTTCTTTCTACCTCTCTGTCCTGTGCTTACATCACCAGTGACTCGGAGTAAACAAGTGACCACAGCTTTACAAGGAACAAGAATGGAACAGAATGTTTGTTACTCCAGTGCAGTGGTTTTCAGCTCGGAGGGGGCTCCACGGCCCCCAGGGGGCATTTGGCGATGTCTGCAGACGTTTTGGTTGTCACACCTGGGAGGGATTGCTACTGGCATCCTGTGGATTGAGGTCAGGGTTGCTGCTTAACATCCCACGATGCACATACAGCTCCTCACCACGGGGAATTATCTGGCCCAAAATGTCCGTCAGTGCCAAGTGCCCAGTGCCAAGTGCCAAGGATGAGAAACCCCGCTGGCCCACAGGAAGGTGCACGTTCCAACTCCTCCCCAAGGTGGCACACGAAGATCCCCTGGACTTTCCTTACTTTAGAATCCAGGCTCCAGTCTGAAGTCATACACTGCTTCTTGTCAAGGCAACTACGACACTGATGCCAATTGTCACCGGGGCTCCCCCTGGAATTTCCATCCAAGGCTTCTCTATGTGGGAGAGGAAGGAATCCAGCCCATTCCCCTTAGGGGCTCTCAGAAGGGAGGGTTTAGTGACCAGTAATGAAAGCTCTGAGCATCAGCCCCCCTATCAAATCAGGCTCCTGGACAGCCTGTTGGAAGAAGTGGGGATGCCTGCGTTACCCGGAGCTTCCTGTGCGGAGATTCAGGGCGGGTGTTTGTCCATACCAGGCCCCCTCATCAGGCAGCTGTTCCTTGCAGGAGGAAGCCTGGCCCAGACTCCTGAGGCTGCGGATCCTCCTGTACCGCTGACATCCTTCCCATAAAGCAGCAGCAGCAGCAGCAGCAGCAGCAGGGAACGGCTGACATAACCAGTCATCACCTCCTGTGGGCCCCGCTCCCCTCCCACCGCCTGGTTGCTCCCCCAGCCCCACCATGGCCTTCGTTTTTGTTTTCTGAACCAAAGCTAGCTTTCTCATTCAGGTTCAGGGAACAGAAATGCCAGGTATAAAGAGAAAAACCCCAAACATGCTCATATACCCTCAATTATTCTTACCTCCACTGTACTTACTCCCTGGGAACTTTCTGAACTAATTAGTTAAGCAAAATTGAGCCCCAACTCCTACTTTCCTCCCTTCCCTCGTGAAAAGAGGGCAGGGCCCAGCGACAGAGGAAGGACGCTCAGCAGGTGAAGGTTGAACTGGGTCTCCACTATCACCCTGTGCCAAATTATCTCCAAAATGCCACCTGCGGGAGGTCCCCTTCTGCCTGCTGCGATGCCCTCCTTTTCTCAGAAGGAGAGCTGGGAGTCGGTGGGAGCCTGTGTATGATGGAGGTTCTTCCTCTAGGTGGGGAGGGCCCCTGCTTGGCAGAGTTAAGAGTGGATGTGGGCTTTATCAGGCTGGACCTCCAGACTCAGGCAGCCTCCCCCGTCGGCCAGGCAGAAGAAGGTCAAGGGCACCAATATTCTACTGTGTCGACAGGAACCAGCATTTCTAGGGCTGAATTCACAATTAAACCCACTTGGTCCTTTTGAAATCGGGGTGCTATTTCCAAGGCTGCCATGTAAAACAGTTAGGTGGTAGGTACAGTTTGCCCATTTATCTACTTCACAAATACTAGTGGAGCACCCATGGTCAGGCAGGGTGCTGAGGTGGGAGCGTGCGCAAAAGTGGACCCAGCCCCACGCTCCTGGAGCCAATGGTCTGGAGCCTGGCTTCTCATCAGGGCAGGTTCATCCCTCAGGCAACATCTAGAGACATTTTGGGTTGTCACAAGCAGTGGGGAGGCTGCTACTGTGTAGTAAGCAGAGACCCGGGATGCTGCTCAACATCCTGCAAGGCCCAGGAGACGCGAATGCAGCCCAGCAAGGACGGTCTGCTCCACATCAACAGGGCTGAGGGGGGCATTGGAGGAGGGGCACGCAGGTGGACATGGAGGGTGAGCTGGATATGACCGGACAAAGGGGCAGAGGAATGGGGACAGGGCCCCGTGTCCCAGACAGAGGATTTCAAGCACCAAAAGACCTGGAAACAGATTCTGGAAATGTGTTCATTTTAACACTATACCACCTTATAGTCTTTCTAAGACAAGATCCACTGGGGGCAAACAGCTCATCGTGACACACACCAGAGTCCAAACTAGACAGAAGCAGAAGACGCATTCACACTCGGCTTCTTCCTCAACCACCAGGCACCGCACACTGGAAGAGGCAGGAAGTGAAACCCTACTTTTACTATCTTAGTCTGATACTAAACGCATGTCCAAAAAAGGAAAGACTGGAAAGGCAGACCTTATCAAGATTACAAATATTTGCTCCACAAAGGACTCTGCAAAGATGATGAAAAGACAAGCTGCAGACTAGGAGAAAATATTGCTGACCACCTATCTGACAAAGACTAGTAGCTAGAAAATACAAAGGACTCTCACAATGCAACAGTAAAAAGAAAACAGCAATCCAATCAGAAAATGGTCCAAAGACACGGACTGACAGTTCACTGAAGAGGATACACAGATGGCAAATAAGCCCATGAAAAGATGTTCAACATCATTCGCCATTAGGGAAGTGCAAATTAAAACCACTACACACCCATCAGAATGGCTAAAATAAAAACTAATGATAACTCCAAATGCTGGAGAAGATGCAGAGAAATTGGATACCACGCATTGCTGGTGGGAATGTAGAGTGGTCTAGCCACTCTGCAAAAACAGTTTGGCAGTTCCTTACAAATCTAAACACGCTTTTAACCATATGATCTAGTAATCTTGGACATCTATCTCAGGGAAATGAAAACTCATGTTCACACAAAAATCTGTACACCAATGTTCATGGCAGCTTTATTTGCAATAGCCCCAAACTGGAAAGTATCCAAATGTCCTTCAATAGGCGAATGGTTAAACAAATCATGACACATTCACACCATGGACCAGTACCCAGCAATAAAAAAGAATGGACTACGGATACACACAGCAACTTAGATGGATCTAAAGGCAATTATACTGAGTGAAAAAAAAAGTCAATTCCAAAAGGTTATATACTATATGATTCAATTTATAAAATAGTCTTAAAATGACAAAATTATAGAGATGGAGAATATATTAGCTGTTACGAGGAATTGGGGAAGATGGGAGGGAAAGGGATGGATGTGACTGTAAAAGGGTGACATGAGGGGGCCTTGTGATGGAACTATTCTATGTCTTGACTATGGAGGTGGCCACAAAATATACAGGTGATAAAACATCACAAAAGTAAGTACACACACACACACACACACACACACACACGAATTGCAAGTAAAACTGCTGAAATCTGATAAGGTGGATGGATTGTACCAATGCCAATTTCTTAGCTGTGGTATTTACTGTTGGGGAAACCAGGTGACCAGTAAATAGGATCTCTCTGTATTATTTTTTTTATAACTGGACAGGAATCTATAACTCTGTTAATGTCAAAAGTAAAAACAACAAAACAAAAAGAACCCTTATTTTAAAATTGTAGTCAGCAAACAAATGTACCTTAAGACAGATCTTTTATTCACTTTAATTCCTTTCCCCATCCTACAACTACACTAGAAATGTACATCTTCTAAAAAAATACCATTAATGTTTTTGCATAATTGTGCCTTTTCATAATTTTTGACAGTCTCAATTCTTAGCTTCTGTAGGCTCCTGAGACAAACCACCCAAGTTCATACCCAAGCTCCACTACCAATTAACTGTGTGACTTTGACAGGTATATAACTTCATTGTGCCTTAGTTTCTGCATCTGTACAATGGGTAAAAGAGTAGCCCCAGCCTTACACACTGCTGAGAGGCGTAAAAAGGAGGGATCCATCTCAGGTTCTTCCACCAGTTACTGAATACACCGAGGGGCACTCGAAGCTGGCTCTGCCACTTACTACCATTATCACAGAGGGTTGAAGCATCCTTGGTCTCTATCCTCAGCCTCTTAGGGTCTACTCTCCAACCCATCTGAACAGTTCCCTCAACTAGGCAAAATGTCCCCAGATTCCAAGTTCTAAAAATTGAAAGGGATGTTAAAATCTGCCTTTTCTATTTACTCATGGTCTTTTCTTCCATTGTGGCCCATTCCCTTCATTTCCTTGTTGTAGAAGAGGCTCAAGGTTCTAGCTAGTATGTGACTTTATCAGAGTTTCACCTCTGGTCACAAGTCCTCAGGGAAGGTGACCTGAGTGGCCTTTCCCTTGGGGGAGAAGCAGCAGGGCCCCAGGCAGCCTCTAAGAATGGCCCTGGTGACGGGACCAGAAAATGACCGATGGTCACGGGTGAATTAGGAAATGGGCCTCAGGCTCTGCTGGTTTTCCGTGTGTTCTTTCCAAGCCATGGCCAGGCTCATGAATAAGGAAAAGTGTTTCCTAGCAGCGTAAACTGAAATAAGGCATGATTAGACTAAAGCAATTTTTAAAACATTTCAGTACGACAAAGCCCATAAAAACCCCTGTCTCAGTGGTCGAGAGACTCAATGGTTGAGTCTGGATTGTAAGCCGAGTCTCATCACTGTGTTATTTGCTTAGATGGAAGAAATATCTAACACAGAAAATGCTTGATGATTGCACAAGGGAGCCACTTAGAAATAACTGGAAAGCCCATTGTGATGGTAACTGAAAAGAAGGGGCAATCCAGGAGAAATAGCCTCAATTTTAGCAAGTAGAGCAGACTCTAAAACCTTGAATTTATTTTTCTAAAAAAAAAAAAAAAAAAAAAAAAAGATTGGTTAGAAAGATATCAAAGTCCCCTTATCCTTTTTCACAGAAATGTTAGGATCAGAGAAAAAAGCCTCCTCATCTCTGGGCTCACTGTTCCTGCAGGTTCTGCATCTCAGAAAGTGGGCATCCCATCCACCCAAGAATCTAAGCAGAAAGTCTGGGTGTCATCCTTCATCCTTTCCCTGCCCCATTGGAACCACTGCAAACTCTTTCATTCTTCCTCTGAGCATTCCTGCATGGCTTGCTCTTTCCACCTCCTCTGCCCTCAGTCCAGCCACCAGACTTCCTGGAAGAGGACATTAGTCTCCTCTACCAAACTCATAGTCTGCTCTGCCCCAGTGACCTTGCTGATAGGAAAGGCTGACCATGCCCCTTGGCACCGAGTCCTGCATCAAACCCTCCAGTGGTCTCCCTAAGCTCTTGCAATGAAATGCAAACCCGCAGCCTGTGAGTTCGCCTCTTGGGCTGGATTTCTTCCTTCTAGACATACACTCTCCCCTTGGGAGGTCGCAGAACCTTTCCAGCCTCAGCCCTCCATATGTGCATTCCTTCTGACTAGAACATTTGTCTCCTCCCCCTCTCTTTGTGTCTGAGGGTGGGGCAGGGACCTTGTTGGGCCTGTCACCACTCTTCTCCAGCATCTAACATGGCACATGGGACACCGAGGTGCTCTCTATGTAATCGAGGCACTGATGATGAAAGCAGGCTTCAACAACCAGCATGATTCACTTCAGGTACTAACCTTGATTACAGAATCCACCATCTTATAAGCAGGTTGGGATCTAAATTATTTGGGGAAGTCATTTGTTAAAATAAGTTCTAGAGCAAGCTTTCACAGCATTGGATCTACTGACATTGTGGGGGGTGTAATTCTGTGTGCTGGGGGTTGTCCTGTGTATTATAGGATGGTTAGCGTTATCTCTGGTTAAACCAACTGATGCTAGTAGTTTCCCCCACCCCTCATTGTGACAACCATATTAAATATCTAGAGACATCACAAAAGTTCCTGGAGGAGAGAGGGAGGATTACCTCTGGTTGAGAACAACTGATCCAGAGAAAAATTAAAAAATGGTGGTTATGATTTTAATTCTGCCCACAAAATGCCTGATTGATTAACCTTTGTCTGAATCACTTGAGCAATAATGTGGCAATACAGTATCTCCTAACATCAAGTGTCTACTGACCACTGTTTACAGCATCATGTCAGTGGGAACATGCATTCCTAACTTCTAGATATGTTTATGAACCACCATGGAGGGCATGGCTGGTCCATCCCAAAACTCACCTTAGCTTTCAGCATCAGTAATCTCTCTCGGTGATGTCTGATGTGAGACAGGTGGCAAAGAGGGGGGGTCAAGAAGGAGGGGGAGAAATAGAAAGTCAGAGAAGAGCTGGGGAAAGGATTTGATCATTCGTCTGTGTCTGGTACATGAAAACAGGAGAGAAAAATGGAGAATGCCCAGTGCCTCGGGTCCTTCCTGAGAGCACCATTCCATAGAACCCTCAGGCAGTCAAGCATTATCTTTCTGCCCGTGTTGTGGCACAAACCAGGAATGAAATGTGAAAGTCTGAATCTCAATACTGCTCTAACCCCTGTCCATACCCGCCCCTTGGACTAAGGGTATATTGAGCTTGGAGCACCTCTTCAAGAATGCAAAATGACTTCCTGGCTTTACCTGCCACACGGCAACAATATTTTCAATTGTTGGTTAAATTGCAAATGCCCCATGAATCATTTAAATAAATCTCACATGTATGAAATAGTCAATTGTGTTCTCAGAGCAATTCCCAGCTGTAAAAATAGAGCCACACAGAACAGATTTCTTTTTCTGCAGCTAATTGAAAATACTGCACATATAATGCATGATTTAAAGCTCCCAGGAGGAATTTCAATTTGTGTTCCCCACTTTAAAATGTACAATCAAATGCTGTCTTAAAGTGCTCCATGCATTTAAGCCAATATTGCTTGCCTGAAGCACCCCAACCACTCCTAAATTTTCACACTATGAATTGATGACCTGAGATTTTTAATGCTCTGGGTGACTTTCAAAACAATGGCTTTAATAGGACCGTGTTTCCTAAGAAAACAAACACTCCTAGAATTGACTGATTCAAATGTCTGTGGCCCAGAGAAAATCTCCAAAACAGCTGCAAAACGCCTGCCAGCAGGAAGGGACCACATAGAACATCCTTCACATGGAAGCTCAAGCAGTGATGTCAAGTGCCCACAGCACCATCCTAGAGTTTAGAAAGGCTGCCTCGGTATTCTGGACGGTTGATCAAATGGGAGTTGGCAGAATCTGTGACAATGAGGAAGAGACTGTCAAAGTAACACGTACCAAAGAAGGAGTGCCCAGGCTCAGGGCCTGGGGGGAAGGGGAGTTAACAGATTGAAGATCATTGTCCATTTCTAATAGAGGTTCAGAGCTTGCACAATACTCAGATTTCCTGCTTAATGCGACAGCTGAGGTCCTGCACCACAACTCAAGCACAGGGAAGACATTACAGGATGAAGGGAGAGCACAGGCTGACATTGAGCTGTAGATGAACAGAGGATAGAAGTACTTAAAGGACTATGAAACAAGGTAGAACGTGGCAGGTAGCATTAAGAGTTCCAGGCGAACAAGGAAATTGTCAAGTTGCCTTTACTTTACATGCAATCACATTAAATTCCATCATTAATGTTCCTCTATACAGCAAATTAGTAAGAGGTGAAACTCTTACCCTACTAGCCAAGACGAGAGAGTGATGAGCAATTCTGGCAACAGACAAATGATAATCAAACTAGCAAAGAATTAAAAGCATCAGAATTGAGAGTCAAATAACATAGTAGACACTTGATGCATATTTATCAAATGAGTTAAAGTACCACTCACAACTTAGTGTTATTCATTAGATATGCAAACCTTTAACCCTTAGTTTTTATTCCATAAATTAAGAAATGGAATTAGAAATGATAGAACTCAGAAATGATCTGTTTCAAAAACTTATCATCAACGGCTAAGATCTTATCTATAACTAAGGCGTAGATGTCCCCAACATTTGGTTATGAGGCACCTACTATGTGGAATTCTTTTGACATCTGACTGAGTAGGAACTGCCCTACAGGCCATAGGGAACTAACTCAGGTTGAGTTCTGTGACTTGAGCCATAATCTCTTTCATTTACTTTTATACTGTACTCACCAATTAACCCAGTAACAACTAGGCTTCCCATGAAGATCTTGTTAATGTGGGGAATGTGCTAACTGGCCAAGGGGCCATCTTCCAATTCTTCTGTCTCTTATGAGTGGTAACTGTTAAGTCTCTCTGACCTGTAACAAACCTGGTGGTCCTAACAAATCTAGTTTATCTTCTGTGTTTCCTGCTGTGGATGCCCCTAAACAATGCCATCTCCAGAGAGTCCACCCAAGCAGGCAGCATCTCAGACTTCACACAAATAAAATGCAGCACCATTTGATGACCCCGCCTATGGTTTTTCTTCTCCCTTGGGCACCAATGACTATTTATTTACAACCTTTTCCCCAGGGCAAATGGAGGGAAGGCAGGACTGAACTTGTGCTTCATAATCTGAGAAGGAAGAAGACAAAGGAAGAGCTCAGTGTAGTTCAGTCAGCTTCCTAACACACATATGTCCCCAAGTTCAGGGATAAATAGACAGAAAACATCCTTCCTACCCCCTCTCCAAATATATTAAAGATTTCACATAAAAAAAAAATGGATTCCATTTTTTCATTGGATGACCAGGGATGCTTTGGACTAAGTTTTAGCAGCCACAGAAGTGATTCTGTGGTACCTGGGTATACTTTCATCTCCTCTTTCTCAGTTAGCCATCTGGTTCTTGTAACTGAGTCCTCTCTCTACTCTGGTGTAGTACAAGAGACGCAAACAGGTTTAGCCTATCCGCCTCCTTCAGAGTAACTTTTGGGTACATATTACAGGTAAAATAGTTACGCAGAGGAAGTTGGGAATGGGAAATTATATGAAACAGCCTCCTATGTAAATTAAACAAGTAAATAGAGATATATGTATCTTTAGGCATAGGATCTGGAAATATTCTAAAGTAGGAAGAGAGAATGAGGGATGGGAAAGATAAGATAATTATTAACCACTTTAAGAAGGGCTCCTCAGCTTTTATCTCTGGTCCTTTGCTCTTTTCTTTCAGTACAAAGAGTTTGTAAACAAATAAAATCCCAAAGAAATATTTAACATGACCACTCTATAGTTACATTTCCCCCTGACAACCATTGGACCAGCAAAGCTCTGCAAACCTTAGAAACCATCTGAAGTGATGGGAAGCACAATTTCAAACATCTTTAGTCAACCAACACTGAGGTTCTCCCTTTAGCTTGACTTAGTTTCTTTGCTGAGGTCCCCGCTGATGCCTTCTGAAGGGATTCAGTGGGGTTAGGAGAGCTGTTCAGCTATTTCCCATGAAAAACCTGTGTCTACTTTAACACAACTTTGGAATAGGCCTGTTGTCTTGTCCTAGGCCTTCCTGCCTCAGATCCATCACATACCTGCTCTGTGACTCTGTTTCCTCATCTATGAAATCAATGATAATCCCCTCTCCCATTCTGTACCTCAGAAGGTTGCTACAAGGATCACATGAGACACCATCCTGAGAACTGACATAAGTCTCAGGCACCAGAGGACTTTTCCTCATAGAACCAACCCTTTCACCTCCCCACATCCAAAGCTAAGGCAGAAGAACATGAATTTCTGGAATTAAAAATCAATGACTTCATGAAAGTTCTTGTCACCTTTGTCTAACCTCTGCTATAAAGCTACCAACTGAGGAATCTTTAGGGATGGAGGAGGCCCAGCCTATTTTTGTCAAAATTTTATAAGGAGAGAAATATTCTAAATTTCTCCAATTTCTCATAACCAGTTATGGAGAAGATGTCCTATTCATCAACAATGGAGCTGGTGAGTAGCTGCATAGGAAATGTGAGGGGGGACATTTATAAAGCTCCTACTATGTGCATGCCATCTCACTGAATGTCACTTAAGCCTGGGATACAGTTGAGGTAACAGAGATGCAGACAGAGTGAGTCATCTGCCCACATCACATAGCAAGGAAGAGATGAGAAACCACACAGATATGTCTCCCAGAGAGAGGGCAGAGACACTTCTGCTTCTGTCACCTGCCTCTCCCTATTCAATCCCTCCAGGTCCTTTTCCATTCCCTTAGTCGGCCCTCAGGATTGGCATTGATCCCATTCTGGAACTTTTGCCTTCACTTTAGTTCCCAGATGCAGAAAAGAGTTTTCAGTACATCGACCACCCTTTCCCACACTGTAGGGGCACCTCTTCTCCCAGGATGGAGTTCTTTCTTTGATTAGGTTCTAATTACATGTGCTTCAATGTATGATGATAATTCCCAAAATAAGACAGCCTACCCTTTTTCCCAATGAGAAGATCCCCAACAACCCTTCTCCACTTCCACCCAAGATTTGGTTAAACAAATAAACTTTATGACCAATATGTAAAAATCACACATATTGCCGAAACCGGTTTGGCTCAGTGGATAGAGCGTCGGCCTGCGGACTGAAAGGTCCCGGGTTCTATTCCGGTCAAGGGCATGTACCTTGGTTGCGGGCACATCCTCAGTGGAGGTGTGCAGGAGGCAGCTGATCGATGTTTCTCTCTCATCGATGTTTCTAGCTCTCTATCCCTCTCCCTTCCTCTCTGTGAAATATCAATAAAATATATTAAAAAAAAAGTATTTAAAAAAAAATCACACATATTATGATTTGGAAATAGTACTTTTCTTTCCATTCCCATCTTCCATGAAGCAATTTAATTCAGAGTTCTCCCAGGCATCATCTACATGCCTGTCATCGCTGTTTGAGTTGTCTAACAATTTGTTTGAGCCCATCAGCTCCTTCTCTTCCAAGTTGTCTCTGATACAGCACTTTGCAAATCTTGTGTGACATTGTCACTGAAAAAATCCATCCTAAGCCACAAGAAGCCCTTCCTGGCGCATCAGGACAGCTGCCCTCAGAGGTAAAAATACATTCCGGATCCCCACAGCAGATCACTGACCATGATACTTTTTAACAGTCTTCATAAAACTTCATTTGGCAATAAAACTGTCATTGTTTTTTCTTCAGGGATTGAATCTGTTCCCTGGAAGGAGTTATTTCCTTGAATTTAGCCATAGAGAGTATGTGAGAGACTAAATGACCAACTCTTTATTATTGATACAAGTCAACAGCAATCCTACAAAATTTAGGGCAAAAAGGTTTTTGTGGAGAACAATGTGAAAAAAAAAATGACTGCATCACTCACGAGGGCTGCCTGGGCATTCGTGTTTATCAGCGACCCCGCCAACAGTGCACACAGGGCACGCACAGACCTACCTCTCACACACGCTATGGTGAGTGATGACTGACATTTGAGAAACTCCTGTGTGTGAGGGACTTTGGTGTTAGCACTGCTGAGCCTCCTGGACTCCTGGGGAGCAGGAATTGCAGCCCTCATTTCATGCAGGAGGACGTTGAGACCTGGAGATGGTCCATCACTGGCCCACATCCACAGAATGAACTTGGGCCACCGTGAGAATGCAGGGAGGCAGTGCCTGTAAAGAGCTTTTGTGGCCCAAAGCTCATGCTGGCCTGTGACTGCTCCATCATTAGGGTCACACACTGCTCCCCCTGAGTCCTTTCACACGAAGAGGGAAAGAAGAGACCTCATGCAGCTTCGCAATGATTCAGTCCACACCGACCACGCCAGTCTGACCCCCTGAGCATCTCATCTGTAGCACTCACTTGGCAGAAGATTACTGAAACAGTGCAGTACTGAGGGTCAGGGTCACGGGTCTGTTCTGGTGGAGGACTAGTTCATCACATGGCACGTGACAGCGAAAAGCAAACCAATTGTGATGTTATTTCACTGTTGAGTTTAACTCCTCTGCAAATAATATGCCCCTTAATTGCCCCCCTCACTCCACTATGGTGTGCCACTGTTCTAGACTATGTTGTATTGTTCAAGTATCACAGATATGCCTGTTCTACCTAAATATGTAAGATCTTCAAAGGTCAATCTGTTTTGTCGATACTTCTGTGTCCTTCAGAGCACCTGTTAACACAGTAAGTGCTCAAAAACTAGCTCTTAAACTGAATGTCACCCAAATACAACAGGGCTGCCACTTTCCAGTCCTTTGAAGACCTGTGTGGGCCAGATTCATCTGGAGTAAGTCTTGAGGAATCTCGTTACTCTCTGGGAATAATCCTCTTTGAGATCACGAAAGTGAACAACATGGAGAAAAGTAGACATGAATCAGCCAACTGGCTTTAAGGAATGGATGGTAACTGTCCCCAAGTCAGTGGGGTACTTTGAGGACTAATCAAGGGTGGATGACAGGTGGTGGCAGATCTGTTACCACATTGTACCCAGACTTGGCATCTGGACAGGTGACAAATGACAGGAGCAGAGACATGAGCTCTCAACCTGCCACAGCCCTGACCTTGCCAAGTGACCTAAATCACTGTACTTCCTATCTCCCTGTCTGTGAAACCGGGACAACACTGTCTTTCACTGCATGGAAGGTAACAGCCGTATCATCTCCATTCTCTAGCTATGGAAATGGGGCACAGAGTGGGGTGTATTTTTGTGTCTACAAAACTACTAAGCATAGACCTGGGGTTTAAACCCAGGTTCCTTGGACTCTCAAATTTATCCTCTGTGCAGCAATGTCCCAACCCTTAACCTGTGGGTATTAGGAAAAGTTAAAGGACTGTTTTGCCTCAGTCATCCACTAAACACAATGCTTCAGAATAAAAAGTCTCCATGGCAGAGACACATGGGGGGAAGTCTCAGCAGGGTGCTTCACACACCCAAATCTCAGATTTCTCACCTATAAACTAGTACCAATCTCTACTTTACAAGGGCTGTTAGGATTCAACAAGATCATATATAAAATGTGCCCAAAAGTACTTGACACACTGATGATCCATCATCTTTCCTTTGCTGCTCCCTTCAAGCATCTTTGGGCAGGCACTGTGGAAGGAGCCCAGAATGATAAGACAGACCAAACAATCCTCAAGGGCTCCTACCAGGGCAGAAAAGACGCACACATAAGTAAAACACAAGGTAGAGAGTAAGACAAAAGCATAATTTTGCCCATGGTACATGTGAAAAAAATACTATCCTACTCACAGAAATTTTAGGCTAATAAGTGATAAAATATACACACACTGGAACAACTATGTTGAAAGGACTTGCTTAATTAATTCACATTAGTATGACTAGCACTTGAATATTCATAATTTACCTCCTTGCTGCACAAGAACAGGTTTACTTTGAATACTTCGGCATCTCTGGCCAATCCTCCAAATGGCTACTTTAATTAACATGTCATTAAGAAATGAACACAGGTTTGGCATAAGATGATATGAGTCTATCGGTAAATGAATTTCAAAGCGAAAATCTGCACCTTTAGAAAGAAAGCTCTCTTTATAATTAAGTCATCACACAGACTCCTTGACATCTACCATCCCACTGTCCGAGCAACAGTTCAGGTGTGGGCGTGCGTTGAGTGCTGTGTAAAATCCCAAATGAATATTTGCCAGTAAATTTCCCAAAAGTCGTATTAATGGCAGCATAGAATACATTTCCTATCTGGGTATGCTTGGTGAAGTTAATTGAATATTCATAGAACTCTTTTGTATATTGAGGGAATCAAATCATAATTAAATGACCACATGCTTTAAATACATTCAGCATATGTTTCAAATGGTTATTACTGGGTATCTGGACATCACTGAATACAGTAAGAATGACATTTTCACATCTGAAAAACAAAAAAAGAGAAGACTCTGGATGCTCTTTATTATTTGGTTTAATATTGCAAAGACAGGAATATTAAGCCAAATAGAGTATCTTCTACTCCATAGACCTTTATTCATTCTTTGTAACTAACATAAGAAAGAAAACACACCTACCCTGACAGGGTTAGCCTGAAATGTGCCCCTAGAAAGACCTCCTGGGAACACAGCTCTCACATTTCCTCACACAAGAGGGGTAAGAGGGAGTTTATTTCATGCACGAACCATCCTTTCTCCACAGCCAGTCTGGAAGACCTGGAAGCCTGCGGGAAGGACAGATGACCACTGATCACTGGGAGTACTGCCAACCAAGAGTGCTACAGGAAAGGAGTCCGGAAACAAAGCATGTGAACACACAGAGCAAGTCACTCATTCACCAGGTCAAAGACAGAAAGGAAACAGGAGTCCCAGAGGAATGAAATGCTCACCTGGACAAACGGAAGCCCCACCAGCACCACGTCATGCCCTGGAAGTCAGCTCCATTCTAACCCCTGTGCTCAGCACCTGAACTATACTCTCTACCTCATCCTCATGAGACTTAACACATAACTAACTTTATGCCCAACTCACAGATGAAGAAACTGAGGCTTGGAAAAGTTTAGCAAATTGGCTATGATCTCCTGGCCTGTAGCTAGTAACTGATATCTAGATTCAGACCAAAAACCATTGGCCTCCCAATCCTCCACACTCCAGATTACTACATGAAACAAAGGAAGGGGAGGAAGAAGGGGACTAAATATACTATTTAGATGTGACAAATTTTGAAATAAAGGTAACTATTTAAAACAGAAAGAACTATAAAACTAGGAAAAGTTAAATCTCAAACAATAGTCTAAGCCAGTGGTTGGCAAATTCATTAGTCAACAGAGCCACATGTGGCTCGCGAGCCGCAGTTTGCCGACCACTGGTCTAAGCTAAGTCTTCATAGGTTTGTGGAGTTTAATTAGGCATCTTTTAAAAATCATGCCCCACTTTTCCTTTGGTCATCTTGAGTCTGACCCAGCTCAGCCTAAGTTACTCCCTTGGAGTCTGGGTAAATGCACTCTACCTTTTCAATCCTTAGAGTTTGAGTCCCATGAGAAAACAAGTGTCTAAGGAACGAACTGGGGCAGGGGAGGTCCAAGGCATAAAAACATTACTTGAAACATAACACAGAAATATTAGCCTCTCCCTGTCTCGGGTGTTTTGGCTGTGTGATTGAAGGCTATTACACAGCAAAGGGAGAAGATGATCTTTTGAGAGGAGGCATATTGTTTGACAGGAATTTATTTTTGAGAAGTTATGAAAATTGATGGGATATAAATATTTGAACATTTGTGGTATCAGCTCACAGTTCACACATTTACAGACCTGGGTTCAGGCTCTGGCATTGACACACCCAGGTTGTATGTATGTCCGAGGACACTCCGGCTGCTCCACACTCTTTCCCAGCTGTTCGAGTGGAAATGATACTGCCTCTGTCCTACAGGCAGACTCAAGGCTCTGGGAGACAGCACAGATCCTCTGCCAACTGAAAACAAAACTAACGGCAGTTGGGGTAACTTGCCTGTTGCAGCACACCTCTCTCAGTGCTCCCTCCCCTCCTGACCACAGGCTTGAACATGTGACTCAGACTATGGCCAATCATAATATCCCATTCCCCTGACCACAGCCATTGGTCCAGGGAAAGGCACATGACCCAAACTGAGCCAATCAGAGTGCCTCCCTACGATTTTTCCAATTGGAAATGGCAGAAAGCCCCTCTTTCCTCTTTGATCATGAGGCTGTAGGGAGGTGAGCCTGAAGCTGCCTTTAGTCATGGTCCCTGAATCAAGAAAACCTCCAGACACAAGAGACAGGGGGGAGAAAAGAGAGCACCAAGGCCCTGAGTCTTTGGTTCCAGTCACCTCCAGGGCCAGAGGCATCTCTGCCATCCCTCAGCGGTGGCAATGCAAACCAATAGCTCCACCTTGCACCCCATGATTGTGTCAATTATTTTTATTTAGGTTTCTGCACTTTTAAGAAAAGATAATGCATTAGTTGATAGCTCATATAATCTAAATAGTAACGAAATCCTCAATAAACATAATTTCTTTCTAAGTGGATTTCTTATTTTAAAAATGAACAAAAAATTAGTAGAGGAAGCAAACACTGCATTACCTACACAGCATTTTCTTAAAATAAAAAAAGAAAAATCTATTTTCATTTACAATCACCTTACTTATTTTAAGTAGACTTTGTAGTTGGCATTAAACCCTCTCACATACCCAAACCCACTTTCAAAATTTGGTCCATTAAAAACTTAAGCTAAAGACCAGCAGTTGTTTTTTTTTTTTTTTTTTTTTTTTTTTTCCTCTCTAGAACTATATTAGTTGGCACTAAATGGAGGGGAAATAACTGATGCTAGTCCTCCAGGTTACCAGAGTACTCACTGTAGGACTGAGGAGGGCATTACAAAAACAAACCAAGTATATTTAACAAGATTCCCAGTCACTACAACAAATCCTTCTGCCTTTGCAAAGGATTTATTTCTCCTTTTAAATGAAAATCTCCTCCACATTATCTCTCTCTCAAGAATGAACTGATAAAAATAGAAAGTCACCATGGATTCCAATTCTGGAATTATCTTCTGAAGCAAAGGACAAAGTCTGAGGTCAAACTGTGGTGTTCCGGATCTAATCTTGAACGAGGGCGTGTCCACCTAAACCTTTGAAGGAATTCAAGGATGAAACAGGGGACACGTTTGTCAATATGCATGAATGGAATTACAAATAGAAGATTGCCTAGGCTCAATAGCCATCCACATGCACAAAAAGCCCCAGAGGGAACGCCAACTTCTCCAAACTGGGCTTACATCCAGACCTAGAAATCTAACCAGGATACAGGGAGAATCATTGACTGTGTAAATAGACTTGGCCTGCTGGGTGAAAGGCAGCATTTCTCAAAAGAGAAATAAAATCTTACTAATCTCTCAGTGTTCATAGGCAAATTGTGAACTTATGGATAACAAATAACTTAAAGATGTAGTTTGTTGCATTTAACTCCATTCTACACCAAAGGGTTGTGTGTGTGTGTGTGTGTGTGTGTGTGTGTGTGTGTGTGTGTGTGTTTAAACCCAACACTGATTTTTCAGGTCAGACCTGTAATCTATTTATGAGGAAAGTTGGTTTTGGAAAGAAAAGATGGGCACATTTATGGATGAAGATAATGGTTTACAAAGAAGAGCCAAGTGTATGGGACACAATTTACTTAATATTTTTTATGAATCCATCCAAGTAGGAATACAAACTAAATAAATCTTCATGTTGGCCCTCAGTGCTATTTCTAACGACTAAAGAGCCAAGCTGAATGATTTCATAGGTTTAAAAGAAAAAGAAGAATTTCATGTAGATAAACATGAGACCAGGCAGACAGCTCTTTGTTCATGGGGGGATGCAGGGCGGGGTGGAGGGATTGAGCAAAAAGGAAAAAAGAGAGAAATTTATGGGCATGGACAATAGTGTGGTGATTTTGAGGGTGAAAGGGGGTAGGTAGAGGTGGAAGAGGGCATAGAGAGGATAAATAGGGATGGGAAAAATAAATTAAATTAAAAAAAAACATTTAAAAAAATTCCTCTAGATCTGATATTTATGAGAAAGCTGGATCAGACAGAAAAATAACCCTAGAACTTACATTTCTTAAAAAATAAGACACCTTTCCGATAATTATTTCAACATACCCATTGAGCCATTGTATAGACAAAGAAATTAAGTTCTAGGTGGTCATCTATATAAATCATTGTAGGCACAGCCCAAACCCTCTTCCAACCCAGGACTCTTTCCACCGCACTTGGCTGAAGACATTAGCCAAAAAACTACTCTAGCGGGGGAAAAGCCAGCAAGAGGGCATGCATCACCATCAATGAGAAGATTAATGGAAATAAAGCAGAAAGCATTCTCCTACCTTGTACAAATCATGAAATACAGAGCACAGCCCAGCCAACGGACCTCAAGGAAGACAGAACCAAGCCAAGAGAGGTTCAGATGAGGATAACTGAACACAGACACAACAGAAGCACTTCTGTATTAGACTTCTGCTTTTTTTCTCTGGCCTTTTTTCCAAGTAATGCTCACTCTCAGAAGACATGGTTGACCAAAGATTTCCTTTAACGTAAAGATATACAGTGTGGGGCAAAAGTAGGTGTAAAGTTGTGAGTACACGAAACAGAGTTAACAGAGCTATTGTAATAATCATAACCTGCATGTCTTTTTCCATATGAACAATTGTAAACCTACTTTCTCCCCACCCTGTAATATTAAATGCGGAAGTACCAGAACCAGGGGTGGACGTCTGGGGGGAGAGCTCCCTTTCAGCCTGAAAAACAAGCACTCTTTCATGAAATATGTAGTAAACTTATAACAAAAGGGAATATAGTTTAGTTCAGAAATCCATTAAATACCTTTGGGTCATGCACCCCTGCAGGTGCAAGTGAAACTAACATGAAGGCTTGGTGGGTAAAGCACCTATACTAATAAAAGGGTAATATGCTAATTAGACCAGACATCCGTCTGGACGTCCTTCTGGACAAAGCCACAGTGGTGGGGGCCGAGGCAGAGGCAGTTAGGGGCGATCGGGCTGGCAGGGGAGAGCAGTTAGGGGGATCAGGCCAGCAGGGGAGAGCAGTTAGGGGCGACCAGGCTGACAGGGGAGGATAGTTAGGGGTGACCAGACCAGCAGGGGAGAGCAGTTAGGGGCGACCAGACCAGCAGGGGAAGGGAATTAGGGGTGATCAGGCTGGCAGGCAGAGAGGTTAGGGGCAATCAGGCAGGCAGGCAGGTGAGCAGTTAGTAGCCAGCAGTCACGGATTGTGAGAGGGCAGGATCAGGCCTAAACCAGTAGTTGGACATCCCCCGAGGGGTCCCAGATTGCAGAGGGTGCAGGCCTGGCCTGGCTGAGGGAACCTCCCTCCCATGCATGAATTTTGTGCACTGGGCCTCTAGCATTACTATAACACAGAAACTATCATCAGGGTAGAGTGGGTGTGTGTGTGCACACATTATAGATCTGCCATGAAAGGCTGGGGTTATTGATTTTCAGGAAGAACTTTTTGGAATAGGTGATACTGAACCCAGGTCTTGAAAAGGGGGAAAGATTCCCAGACAATCAATGCAGACAGAAGATGGAGAAAAAGAATTCTAGGCAGCAGTTCAGTAGTGGCAAAGGCAAGGAGGGTATGAGGAGTCTGCAGAAAGTTCTGTTTTGCAAGAAAATAAATTTTGGGAAGGGCAGGAGGCAGGGAGGTGGGAAGAGGTTGAAGAAAGCTTAGGCTTTGTCAGTCATTACCAATGGCTGGCATCCTAGGGTGTCCCTGTGGGGGACAGTGGCGCACTGTGGAATGTTCCTGGCTGAGTGCTAAGGAGTTCTTGAGGCAGAACTGTCCAATGCAACTGAGTGCCTTTGGGAACATACTGTCTGACTCTGGGTACCATGTGTTAAATGGGGCCTTCCATGTTCCAGACGCTGGGAGCTGGTGGGGCAGCCCATGCCTCCATATTTAGTCCCCTACTGCTGTTTTGGATGTGGAATCCACCACGTCCCACTTCCTCCCAGGGAGGTTGTGAGAAAGCGGGAGGGTGGAGAGGTCTATGGAAATGGCTGTAAACAGCAGAGACTGCATCGCAACACAGGTGAGGTAACACTAGATTCATGTATCAACCATGCTCCGTAAAGAAACTTGGGTACAACGCCATAGAAAGATGCTAGAGCTCACCTCTCAATGTGAGACACCCAACCTGTGATACAACATAACCACTTCTTCAGAGTTGGGTTTGTCCCAAAGACAAGAGGGAGGCACTGGGTTTTTTTTTTTTTTTTTTTTTTTCCAGGAGGGACACGGCAGATTTGGGTTTGAGGGGCAGGAGGAAAGTCATCCCAGCAGTACATGGAAGACGGTTGAAAGGGGTGCAAAACCAGGTGTGAGAGAGTAGGCAGACCGGGTGAGCCAATAGGGAATCACAGGCTGTCAAGGTCTCCCAGCCAATGGTCTCCCAGCCTGTGGTCGCTAGCTCAGAGCCCATGGGAGCCAGCAAGCTACTATAATGAGGACCACAGGTCCATGGGGAACCAGAAAGCAAGCAACCTCCAGCGTGGCCGGGCACTGGAAACTCCGTGCCAGCCAAGTATTGCCACATAGGAATGTTAGCTTCATGTTCCAGGTCTTCTGACTTTTAAGAGAAGCTATAAATCCAAATGACATCTTAATATTTCTAAATATAACTCAGTGTTTGTATACTTGTCTAGGCCAACAACACATCTGCCAGCTGGAGATGACACACTGGCCACCATTTTGCCAGTTCTACATTCTGAAGCAGGGCAGGGCCAGTGTGACCCAGCAGAGGTTTCCAGGACTTCACAGCATGGAGAAGCAATGCGACTTGGCGGGTGTCTGGATGTGGGAAGTTCTGGAAGAGACTAGCATCACGGTGAGGTTCCTGATTTAGCACCTTGGTGAATGGTAGAACCACCATAAAAAAAAGGGGGGGGGGGCTTATGGTGTGGCTCAGTGGTGGAGCATAGATCTATGAACCAGGAGGTCATGGTTCGATTTCTGGTCAGGACACATGCTTTGGTTGCAGGCTCGATTCCCAGTGGGGGGCATGCAGGAGCAGCCAATGTATGATTCTCTCTCATCACTGATGTTTATTTCTCTCTCTTCCTCTCTGAAATCAATAAAAATATATATTTTTTTAAAAAGAGAGAACGACAAATTTGGGCTAAGGATGAAATGGGTCCGGAGTGGATGGTGAGAACTAAAACCAGTTTTGGATTTATTGTAGGTTTTCCTTAAAGGGCATGGATAAGTCCACAAGCCTGCAGGTCACCAGCTGGAGACTCACTTTGTACTTGGTGAAAGTTGGAGCTATGGGCACATGGTCACCCAAAGACTACATAGAGGGTAAGGAGTCTCCCCAGGAGGTAGTGGAGAAGCCAGGGAGGCAGAAGGAAAAGCAGGAGGAGATGGCAACCATGGAAGGAAGAGAGCACCAGGAAGGAAGGAAAGATCACCTCTAATTCCACAGGCGGTCTGCAGAGGACCTGCAGGGTGACCCATTCAGGAACTGTGGGTCTTCTACTTTGGGGAGATTTGGGCCAGCTTGCACAGAGCTCAGAAGGAAGGGGCGGTGTTAACTCATTTCAGAAGCCCGGGGAGACATGGTGGTAGTTGGAGATGAGGTGAGGATACAGAGATAAGGGAGGTGATGGAATTTTAAAAATACTTTTAAAAGAGAAAAGAGTTCATAGGGAGACATTAGGCACTGCCACAGGGAGGCCTTCTCTGTAACCTTCTTGATGTTCCCAGTTCCAACTTGATTTTTTCTGTTCTTCTACCCTATTCATGTCTTATTATCAGACATTTTGTGGTAGCATAATTTGGTTTGCTCTTTGTCTGTTTCCTCCCACAAGAACGACAATTCAAATAGAGCAGGTACCTTCTATCTTTACCACACATTACTGGCTGGACACAGTAGATGCCTAAGGAGATTTTCTGGATGACTGGGTAAAGTTTGTAGGAGGGAAATGGGGTAGGACATGGAGAGATTTTAATCCAGTGGCCCCTATAGTAAGGTAGAGTGGGCCATGAAGTCACCTGCCCAAAGGGAAAGAGGAACGGGAGAGATCTCTTGTGTTGAAGAAGAGTTGCAATGGGAGGGCTGGTCAGCAACTTGGAAGGATGGTTCAGAGACACTGAGATGCTGAAGTGTCTTATTTCACAAGCTGAGCATCTCCGGGAGAGGGCAAGACTTGGATGTAGAGCACTAAGTAGCTAGAGTGGGTGGAGGTCAGTGGATTTGAGACGGTCAAGGATCGAGAGCACCCCTCCGCCCCCATGGACTCTGGGACTGGAGGAAAGAAAAGCAAGGCCAGCAGCCAAAGTCTGCCCAGGGAGTGACCGGATGGCAGAGGAAGCCACATAGAGGAGGAGTAGCAGGGACCTGGCCAACTCACCACCTCACTTCCGAACTCTGCCACCTCAGTCTGATTAGTATCTAATCCCTTATGTCTGGATAGGAAAATGAATGTCCTTTTCAGACTGAGTCATTTTTGTCCTTTTAAAATTACACCCATATGTGAAATTCATGGAGGCAGAAATTTTCTGTATATATTCATTTTTTAAAGGATAAAAGATAGATGACATCTTGATGACCTTCAATAATTGCCTCACACTGTACACTATTTTCAAACACTATTTTAATAGAGAATGAAAATGTAAAGGTTGAAAGAAACATTAAATTATTTAGGCTAACACCTTCGTTTGCAGAGCTGAAGAAAATTACTGCTGAAATACTGCAAACAGCACATAATAGCTGATGGAGATGTGCAGAAAGCCTCGAAAGTGTCTTCGATTTTGGAAGTGCGCTTTAGACAGACAAATTAGCAAAACGCTTACGTTTCTTTCAGTTATCTGTGTTCAACTTTGGATGTAAAATCTCCAAAGTAAAAAAAAATTATCACATACATTGTCCCTGAACAGTTCAGAGAAGTAAATTGCTTCCTGGCTTGAAAGAGGAAGTCAAACCTTCAAACACCTTTTCATGTGGATGCTAAATATAAGAATGTTCTCTGCAAAGTAGTCAAAGCAAGACACGGCAGCATTTGAGATTTCTCAAGAGCGACACACATGAAGATTGTTTTCTTGCACTAAAATACTAAAACCTCCGATAGCACTTTCCACAATACCTCAGGTACAGTGAGTGCTGTCTTATGTAATCGGAGCCTTCCCTTCCCAATCGGTTTGTAGGCAAATACCCAATTCCGCCCGGAATTTCGGAGTACTTTTCATCTTACCTGTAGTCACTAACCAGCATCTCAATTCCCATGGGTACAGAAGATGAAAATAGCAGAGACCTGCCTCATAGGATTAAAACGGATGCCAAAGGCCAATTTAAAGCCCCCCCTAACCCCCCAAACCACTGGTCACCCCCACCTTGTTCAGGCAATGGAAACAAGAGTCCGTTTGTCTTTCCTTGTAAGGGGGCGCACATGCAAACTACAGGAGTACCTGGGCACCTCGGGTTCAGGGGTACGGGGGCCAGTTAGGATGGACCCGCAGAAACCACGCATTCCCCAGGACTCCCAGCTGCGGGCACACCTGGACGCCCCAGCGGCGCGGACCCTCCTCGCCCTGCCCGGGTTCCGGGGCACAGGGGCCGGGCGCCGCAGCCTAAGGGCGGCTGAGAAAGTTCCTCCGCCCCGACGCCGCCGCCCCCGGGCCCCGCTCGCCCCGCAGCCTCCCATCCGAGAGCAAGGTCGCAGCGGGGAGCCAGTGGCGCGCGGAGGGACAGTCCCCGGCTCAGAGGCATCGCCGCTGCTCCCCTCCCGGCCCTGGACGCCCACGACCGACCGGGGCGCGCACCCCGTACTCACCGCCCCTGGTTCGGGATCCCCAGTTGGCAAGCCGAAGCCGGGTGGCGGCGGGGCTGGTGATCGGAGGCCGGAGAGTGGCGGCAGCGGCGGCGAGGAGGAGGAACCGAGAAGGAAGAGGCGGTGGCGTCTGCAGACTTCGAGTAGCGGGAGCAGCCAGTGCACCCCGGAGCGCTAGCCAGTAGCCGCCGCGGCGGGGGCTTTATCGCCGGCCACCCGGCCCCCGCCCCTTCCTGCCAATCCCGCCCCGCCCCGCCCCGCCTTCCCGCCGCCTCCTTTGTGTGCCAGCGGGCCGCCGTGTCCCCGCGCCCGCACGCTGGGACGCCCCCACTTTGGGCGCCGCCTCGCGGATATCGCCCCCAAGGGGTCACAGTCGTGTCACTGTGCCCAGAAAGCGCCAGGAGACGCGGTGACACCGAGGTGCGGCGCCTGCTTGGGCCGAGCTGCACGTGGGTCGCGCGGGTCCGGGTGTAGGTGGGAGGAGGAGGGACCCACGGGCTCCCGGCGTGTCCCTGGGACGCTGGGCGAGTGGTCTTAGCTGTCCCCTGGGACAGTGCCCATCGGTCTGGGTGATGGGGATAACGGTGCCAGGTCGCGGCCGGGAAGGGGTAGAACACCCCTCGAGGTGCTTCTCAGGGTGCCCCAGGGCCGACTGCTCCAGCCACGGGGACCGAGGAGCGGCAGCTCATCGCCTTAAGCGGAAGGCAGACGAGTGAATTCAGAAAATTGGATCCTTGGCTGCGGTGACAGCATGAGGAACCGCAGAGTGCTGGGAATTCAGCCCTTCCCAACCCGCAACTGCAGCCCAGGGGACTGGACCTTGTGCGCAGCGAAGTGCAGACCCTTGAGGCCCGTGACAAATCACCACCGTCCGGCTCCCAGCTGTGTTACCCAGATCTCTCCTATTTAGCCCTCCTTTGGGTCAATTTAGGTTTGTGGGGGCCCAACTTAATGACATAATTATGTTGCCCTTAGACAGCGCAGAACCCTCACCAGCAGGCCCAGGGCCCCAGCTGTGCAAAAGAAATGAGGTAAATCTAAGACACAGCCTTGAGTGGAGGCTGTATCCACAGATTAGAACAACTTGGAATCTGCAACTGGCGCGTGGGCGACCATGCTAGCCGGTGTGTGCATGTGTTAGGGTGAGAAAGTCGCTTTTAAATCTGGGCTAGCCGAAGGGTATTCACAGCCTCTCAGAGCTATGGGAGGTTTGGCCCTTAAATAAAAAGGAAACAGTCCACAAAAAGAAAACCTGCCTTGTTATTTACAGCCAAACCTAATATTTATATCCAATTACAGAGCAAGATTTAAAGCCCTTCTTCTTGTTCCCTCTGCCTGAAATGCTCCCCTTCCCCCTGCCCATGATCTCATGATCTTATGACTGCCTCCTTATACTTCAGGTCACAAGTCAAGTGCCACCTTCTTAGGAAACCTTCCCTGATCACTTGAGCTAACTTTCCCTGACCACTTGACCACTTCCTCCCTTCTACAACCTATTGCTTACTTCATAGACCTCATCATGGTTTGATTTCTTTTTTACTTGTTTCTTGGCTAGTTTTCTCCCACCCTTCCTCATGAGAAGATGTGCTCCCAGAAAGCAGGGAAGAGAAACCAGTTCAGCATGGTTTCCAACTCAGCCAGTCCCTAGTGCCTAGAGCCAATTCTATAGAGATAGTAGCTGCTCAATAAATGATTGTTGAAGGTTGGTGAACAAGTGCCTGGTGGCTATTGACATGGTAAGTACTGCTCTGGAGACAGTCTCCTCAGGAGGGTGAGCTGGAGCTGGGAAGAATAATAGGGGTTTGGAGAAGGCTAGAGGAGAAGCAGCCTAGAGGTGGGTATGAACTCGGTGTATTTGAGAAGCTAGGAGTAGCCTCTTCCTGATGGAAGGAAGTCATTCAAGGGACTAGTGAAGCAACTAGAACCAAAAAGTGTGGGTGAAGCCAGGTTATAAAAGCCTGCCTAATTCCCCATGTTCATTTCTATCTCAATCACTTGTTTTAATTGAAATTTTTTCCAGAGATAACCATAGCTTCCCATGCAGTTGTAAGAAATAACACAGAGAGGTCCCTTGTAAACTTTGCCCAGTTTCCCCCATCGGTAACATTTTAGAATATCACAATCAAGATATTAACAATTATATAATACGACAATAAGGACATTAACATTGCTACACTGATGCGTATTGCCAACATTTTGGTTAATTATTTGTAATTTTAAATTTTTAGTAAAGTTACTCTAAAGTTAAAAAAGTAAAAGATACTCTAAGTTTTTGAAAGAAATGCACAAATATTATTTTAAAGGGTTACAGTGTCTTGTTTTAATGGAAGCAACATTTTTAAGGGAAAATGTTTTATTTTACCAATTAGAGTGTATTTAGATTCCAGATTCTTCATATATAAAAGACGATCAGGTGTCTCTGGAACTTATCTCTTTTGTTTACATCCAGTACTGTCGAAGGAACATTTTGAGCAATACTGTACATGACTTGTCGATTCTGAAATCAGACAGGATGCAGTGTTAACTAATATGCTAAACTAAGCCCAACCACTAATGTGCCTTTCTCTCTCCTTGGACGTTGGATGGGACTGCCAATGAGTGTCTCCCAAAGGGAAATGATTCAAGACAAAGACCCATTCTGCCTGCGGTATATGCCGGGAATACCAACTATGCTTATTATAGAATGAGCATGGCTGGGGTTGGCCGGCCTTCCTGATGCCAGTAAGAGGATACGGAAGAAATCTCCCAAGCTTTCAAGTGACATTCAAGTCACCAGGCACTTTGACTCCCATCATTAGGAGGCTGCTCCAAAGAAGCCGTGTTCCTACCTCTGTTGGTGCCCAGGAGAGCAGCTCATCTAGTGTTTGACCCTCTTTGAAAACGATTTCTCAGATGTGCTCTTTCAAGCAGCATGTGACTCGCCTCTCTACCTTGGTCTTATTTGAGAAATCCAAATCATTAAACGCTCCTACCTGCCTCTTTCTTTGCAACTTTACATTCACTGTAGAATTTCATTTTGTCTTTCAATTGTGTGGCTTGCCTTAATCCTTGGAGAGAGCTTCAAATTGTTTATTCCTTTAAAAAGTAAAAAAAAGTGACCTGGAGTTTAGCCAGCTCCAGTCAGTCTCTGAGTTTGGCTTTGTGTCCATAAGCCGCAGTTGGGAGAAACGCAAGAAATGCCCAAACAGAATAAAACAAATGATCTATTTAGTCTCGTTTCCTCTCTTGGAAGAGGTCCAGTGTTGAGTGCTTTGGATGAAGATGAAAATCCCTCTGCCCCACCCCCCTGCTCCCCCAAACACCCTAACAGTATGGCCTTGTATTTAAGTAAAAACTATCCTTAGCTTCCAATGGGTGATGTATGTTGTCTGGAAGAATGACTGATGTTTCAATAATAAGATAATAGTTGCTCCTCTTCTATCTAACCCCCATTGAAAACACATTACCCCACAAGACGGCTTGTTACACAACATTATAGATGTAAAGGCTGTTATGTAAGACTGTTTCAGCCAGGGGAAAGAAGACTGGTTATAACAGTTCACTTAGACAATTAGTTTCTGGGACTGTTGCATTGTTATGATTTTTTTTTTTTTTTAGCTTATAAAAGACATTTTTATTTCCTTTTCAAGTTGGCTTTCAAATAAATTCAATTTCTTCCTTCTGTAACTTCTGAAACGTTAAACCAGAGCATCAATTCACACTTCTCCATTTTTGTCACTACCTTTCACCAAGCGCTTCAGAGAAAAGACATTGGCTAAGTGCTAGGCTAAGTATTATTGTCTAATTGCACTATTTGGTCAAATAGGGATGGGAAACCCTGAGGGTCATTGTGATATTGACCCCTTCAAACAACAACCTAGCTTTTTTTCCTTTTACACTCAAGGAATAGATGTTGTCTCTCTACTTCCATATAGGTCTCTGACCTGTCTTCTTACCTGTATCACTGACTGTGTCTCCCTTTCTCTCCCTCCCTTCATCCCTCCCCCACCCTTCTCCCAAAGCTCTGTTACCAGTCACTTCCAATGCCAGCCTCAGTACGTTTTCATCATTCTTCACCACCCTTGATGTCTGGGCAGCATTTAACTCTGGTGTTTTGCCCATTTTTTTGAAACTCCTTTGTCTAGTCTCTCTCCTCCAATTCCTTACGCAGCCTTTATCTTTTGCTCATCAAATCCTCCTCCTCTATATGTGGGCGCTATGCAATTGCCTGCCTGCTGCTTTATCTCCTCTCCTCCTCACACTCTGCATGGAGGGAACATTGACTGGCTTGTGGCCACCCGGCATCTATTCCCCAGTCTTGATCTCAGAATCCGGTTTGCTCTCGGGCTCTATGTGCCTCCCCGTCAAAAATGGGAGTCATGGTGTCTTTCCTTCTTCTAGCCAGGGGGTGAGCATATGATCCCCTCCCAGCACCCTGAGTCCTGAAGGGAGTGGGGAAAATCATTGGAACTGATTTGTCCCAGCTTAATGAGATTGTGAATTCTTCTCATCTGGGCCCCCAGAACCCCTGTGACCCCTGCCCCTTCTGAGCAGAGGTCCACAGCAATTCTTTTGAGCCTTTTCTACTTCTAGCCAGATTCAGTTTCTGTTCCTTGCAACCAAGGACTCCCTAACTGACACACCTAGATGTGTAACTTGGCTTAGTTCTATATGAATTCCAAGCCTGTGTCTACAGATGGCCTTGTTCCCACACACATATCTTCAAAAGCCTGGTAGAAACTTCCACTTAGTACCCCATCGTCACCTCCCATCTAACAAATCTAAAGCCAGTTTAGTCTCATCCTTCCCAAAGCAATTACTCCTCCTGCATCCCCAAAGTGTCTGACAGGGATGACTGTGTCTCCATCATCAAAGCCAGGAAAATGGGGATGAACTCTGACTCCTCCCCTTCCCTTGATTCATTCCATATCCACCCTGAGGCGGTGGATTAGTTTCTTTCCCACATCCTTCTTATTCACCCCTTTCCCATTATTTTTCAGAAAAGTTTAGATCCTTATAATTTCATACCTGGGCCACTTCCATAACATCCTAAATAGCCTCTCAACTTCCAGATTCTCTTCATCCCTGTCAGCATAATCTTTCTAAAATGCTGCTTCAATCATGCCACCACTTGCTTAAAATAATTCCAGGCTTATCACGTAGGTCCGAATTTTTTGGCTTAGGCTAATCTTCTGTAGACATTTTGGTCACAAGTTCTGGAGTTAAATTGCCTGTGTTCAAATTCCAGTCTCACATTATGTAATTTTTTCCAAGTAATTTAACCTGTGGGCCTTATTTTCCTCATCTGTAAAATGGCAGATAATAATAGTACAACCTACTCATAAGCTTATATGAGAATCAAGTAGTTAATCCATGAAACGGGTTTAGCTAAGAGTCACCTAATAAGTGCTCAATAAAAATTTATCACGATGAAAGCTCTCCACAATCTAACTCTAATCCATCTTGCTAGCCTTATCTTCTCATTTTCTCTGATATGGCTTCCAAAGTTTTTACCGATCAGAATCATTCCTATTGTAGTGTCCTGCCACTGTGTCACTGTTTAAACCATTCTCTCTATTCTGAATACCCTTCTCTCAACCCACCTGTATGAGTAATTTTTGAATTGCAAACTATCCCAATCTTAATGGCTTCAAGTGACCATTTTATTTGTTTATGATGCCATGGGTTGCCAGGCAGGGTTCACCCCAGATGGTTCTCTGCTCCACTAGGTCATCTGATCTCACTCGTGCAGCTGCAGGATTCAAGATGGCCTCACTCATGTGTAGCCCCTCAGCGGGATGCTGCAACTCAGTCTTTTCTCTCCTCCAGCTTTTTCATCTTCACTGGCTTTTCCCCTTTGTCATATTTCAAACTGAAAGGCTTCTCTCTGCATGGGTTGTCCAGCAGTCCTCAGACTTCTGTACATGATGGCTCAAGACAATAAGAGGGTGAAAACAGAAATTAAGTCACAAGACCTCTTAAGGACTAGCCATGGTTTGGGCACAAGGTCACTTGTGCTGCATTCAAGGGAGTCATAGGGCTATCTCAGACTCAGGGAGGAGAAGCAGACTCCACATTTTAATGAGAGATGTTGCAGTCACCTTGGGCTGCCATATAAGATACCACAGACTGGGTGGCTTAAACAACATACATTCATTCTCTCCTAGTTCTGGAAGCTGGAAATTCAAGATCAGTGTACCATCAGGGTTGGTTTCTGGTGGGGCCTCTCTTTCTGGCTTGTGGCCACCTTCTCATTGTGTCTTCCTATGGCCCTTCCAAGAGCACAGTATGAGAGAGTATGGTGTCTCTGTTCTTCTTCTAAGGACACCAATTCTATCAGATTATGAGCCCATTCTCATGACCTCATTTAACCTTAATTAGCTCCTTAAAAGCCCTGTCTTCAAATAGAGATACATTGGGGGTTGGGGCTTCAACATATGAATTTTGAAAGGACACAATTCAGTCTATAACAAGAGGAGTGGGGAAAGTTACATTGCAAAAGGGCATGCCGGATGGAAGGGATGGTTGCAATGCCCATTTTTGGACACAATCTGCCACCATTCTCTGCCACTGAAATAATCTTCATCCTTCACAATTTTCCCCTTAGCCAGGCCAACATTGATGTCTCCTCCCTCAGCACTCCTGTAACTCTAAGTATGGGTTGCTTATTTCACATGACCACATCCTGTCTTGGATGTGAGAGTTTGGTTTAGGCTCTAACCTCAAGGCAATGGCCATATTTTTTTTATATCTTTAAGTTTTTACACAGTGCCTTAAACAGAAAAGACCATAATAAATGTTTGTTATTATGAATGAACAAAAATGCAATTAATTTTACTGTTCTAGCAGACCAAGCTAGATTTGGTGCCTGGGTATCTTTCGTGCTTCGCTGCTTCTTATATGCCCCCTGTCCTCCACCTCCTCCAGTTCTCTAGACCACTGTGTGTTGGAAGAACTCAAAAGGCTGGACACTTGGGGCCAGAAGTCCTGGTTTCCTGTCCCATTTCTGCCACCTCTTAATTGTGATCATAGGCAAGTCCTGGATTTCTCAGGGCCTAAATTTCCCCGTCTCTAAAAGAAAAATAACAATACTTTTATGGAATTGTTGTGAGAAAAGAATGATAATCTAGGTTAAAGCTGTTTGTGAAGTCCAAAGAGTTTCACAGGTATTACCTGTATTAGTCTGGTTGGGTTGCCATAACAAAATACCAAAGACTGGATGGCTTAAACAATAGAAATTTACTTTCTCACAATTGGAGGCTCTTCCTTGGGTTGCAGATGTCTGTCTTCTCACAATGCTCCATGTGTGAGTATTTGGAGAGAGAGAGAGAGAGAGAGAGAGAGAGAGAGAGAGAGAGAGAGAGAGAGACCTCTGATGTCTCCTCTTTTAAGGACACTCCTATAGGATAAGGACCCCGTCCTCATGACCTCATTTAACCTGAATTACTTCCGTAAGAGCCCTATCTCCAAATTCTGCCACATTGGGGGTTAGGGCTACAACACATGAATCTTGCGGCAGGGGGGAGGGCACAAACATTCAGTCATGATACTATTATAGTTAATTCTGAAGCACACAGTTAATTTTTATTGGTCTAGCTTGGTTCCTTGCTGATTCTGCTCTATGCACCTTCTGATTCACCTTCTATAGTGCCTGTCACAAATTAATAAATGATAGCATTTATTTTAGTTATTCCCAAATCCTATTAACAGATGTTAGGGGAGTAGAAAGTGAAGATAAATATTTGAGATTTTTCATTCTAACTATAAGGAAAGGATTTGTTCTCTTGGGTTTCTAACTTCATAGCAGATTAGAAAGCTTCCTGAGAACTCTGTTGGGTTGTCTCCAAATTCTCAGGAATACCCCCATCCCAAATTATCAAAGCTCATCCGGACTCCAGAGTGAGAAAAAGTAGCTTGTAAACTCTCAAAAATGGCTCCTCAGCTAAAAAATAAAAAGTTTTAAATATGGCTGGCTGCCTAGCATGCTCTGCACCTGGTCACAGGGCAGCAGCTTCTATGTGCTGCAATGTTTGTGCTGCGGTTCCCAATGTTCCAGGTCACCAGCATCTCCATCATGGGAAAGGACCCACCTCCCTCATCTGCTTCCACTTATCACCTCTCCTTACACGCCATTTTAGATTTAATGAGGATAATGATACTCCCATCCTTATAAGACCTCAAAAAAAGACTGGTTTTTATTAAAGAATAAAATTCAGTTATTAAGTTCTACCAGACACAGATCTCGTGTCACTTTTAAAGCAATAATTCCATAAAGTACCACTAGAGGACCCTTTTCAGCTTTGCCAATCTACACTTTGTATATATCTACCCTAAAGGATTTAGGAACAAGCGACTCAACAGCGAGGGGGTCTGTAAGCCTGAGCTTTGACTGACTGTATCTATTGACATATGCTGTTAATGCCAACATCATCTTAGCTCTGAACATACCTTCAAAAATTTCTAGAGTGAGAATGAGACCTTATAGATCAATAATCTAGCATTTCTTAAAGTGTAGTTCAAAGATAGCCAGCATGATCATCTTTAAGATTCTTATTAAAAATGTACCTGGGCCCTGATCAGGTGGCTCAGTTGGTTGGAATATCATCCCATACACCAAAGGAGCACATACTTATGTTGTGGGTTGCATATGGGAGGGAACTGATCAATGTTTCTCTCTCATATTGATGCTTTTCTCTCTCCTCTCTCTCTCTTCCCTCTCTCTCTAAAAGACATATTGTCAAGTGAGGATTTAAAAAACTGTACCTGGGAATCCATTCCAAAATCAACTCATTTGATTCCGAGTTCTCTAACATGCCTGCCAAGTGTCACTTATACACACACATCTAAGCACTGAATTAGCCCAAGCCCTACTTCTGAAGATGAAGTCCTTAGACAGGTAGTATCAACATCACCCAGGAGCTTGTTAGAGATGCAGAATCTCAGGCCCTACCTAGAACTCTTGAATCAGAATATACATTTTAACAAGATCACCACTTGAGTCATATGAACATTAAAGTTTAAGAAGACCGGTCCAACCCACCTATCTATAAGGCAGCTGGGGTCCAAGAACCCAAATAACTTGCCCAAGGCCACATAGATACAACAGAAGGAAATGTGGATAACTGAGTAAGAGCACATGCTTGGCATCAGAAAGACCAGTGTTTAAATCTAGGCTTTCCCCTTCGCTATTCTAAAATCTTGGGTAAGTTTTATTATCATTATTTGTTGTTAAAGTAGTCATACTACCTCAGAGGCTTGTTGAGAAGATAAAATGAAAAAGCATATTAATAGCAGCTAGAAACAGATCTGATGATCCTGATTCCAACTTATATTTCCAGATTCTGTGCTGCCTCAGAGGTATCCCATGTTGCATGTAAGAAGTGGGAAAGAGTGCTTTAGATAAATTTGGTCTTTTTGAGACTAATATGTCCACTTTAGATCCTAGGGTTTGAAAAAATGAGGACAAGGGTGGGGGCTCTCCAGTGGAAAGTAAACAAAATGTGGCACAGCAGAGAGATTTCTCAGACTCCTGCTAATCCCACTCCTCCTAGCTTGGGTGGCCCATGATGACCTGCAGAACCATGATGACCTAGAAAAACATCCAGGACAGTGAGACTTCTGCCAGCGCTTTTCCTCAGCTTTTGGGTTCTATTCCTCTCTGTCCTTATGGCTGTGGGTGCCTGGCCTCTTGCATTCTCATTCAGGCTCCTTATAGCCTTTCTAAGAGGGGCTCCTTCTCTTCCTGCTTCCTGAGATACCTGATAAATTTGGGGCCCTCCTTCCACACCTCCAAAGTCACCTGCTCTGTGCCTCATTCTAGAGGACTATCCCTCTAAGGTGATAAATCAAATTCAACACTTGCTTCACTTCCTTCCAAATAATATTTGCATTTTAATGAGATCTTGTCCTATTTTAAACCTTAAATAGTAAGCAATGGATCACTCAGTGATGCAGATATTTTCGAGTGGAGTAGCACTGGGATTCCTTTAGCACCCCACAAACTCTGCAACTGTGAGCAACAGCCAGCACCACCTTCGATTAAAACAGTCTCTAGAAGTCTACCCTCTCTCTATCCCTCCCACTCTCCTTCTCATTTTACAAACCACTTGATATTATGTGGTTAAGAACAGACTCTTTAGACCTATGTCTCCATTATCCTGAACTCTTACTTTGATTTACTCATGTGAAAAGGTTTTCATGTGCTGAAGGACACCCACCTTGGTAATATTTGATACCTCCTGCCTCTTGTTCACGGGAAAATATACACTGTACCACACCACAGCATACAATCAGTTCAATATAGCATTTCTATCGGATGCCTATTAACATATCAAGATGGGCATTCATATAATAAACTCTATGCTCAGATCAAAATCTGGCAATATGCCTGTGGAGGGCTTATGATATTCTACAGCACACTGATTGCCAGTCAATGTATAGTGGATACAGTTGTTCATCTGGAAAGGCCATTTGCCTTTCTTGTTAAAAACAATTGAATTTTTCTCAGACATCTATCCATCTTATCTCTCTGGTACTTCTTTTAGGACAAATTCTCGGTAATCTTGGCCAATTTATAATTCCATTCTCTTAACCAATGTTTGATTTAGAGGTAGAAATGTTTTGCTGGGAAGTCAACTGACAGAGCTTCTGAGAAAGGTTTCTTTGATGATAAAAAGAGATTTTTTCTGAAATAAGAGATAACTTCTTCTACCTGTTGCCCAGAACTACAGCAGTCATCTTGTGACCATGAGAGGAACTAAGGCACATGCTGAGGATGGAAGAGACCAAAGATGGAAAGAACCTGATTCTTTCATGATGTCATTGAGCTTCGAGGCCCCTATCGAGGAAACCCTTCCTTATAGATAATAATTATTCTTTACTATCCTTTTTTTGAGTTATTCTTTCTTTTCTTTGCAGCTTAAAAGTATCATATTGAATATGTCCTCCTTTAGAATATTTTAAAGCAATTATTAACTTTTTCTGACTCAAGGCCCTTTATAGAATTCACCCATTCATTCACTTATTTATTAATTTTTTATAAATATTTACTGAGAAAGGGCAGCAACAGAGAGAGTTGATCTAATAATCATATGCACATATAACAACAAACTATAATAAATAATAAGGGAAAGTATAAGGAACTATGTGAGGATAGAATGGGAAAGGGTGGGATTGTAGATAGAAAAGGGGCCACATACTAAACCTGACAAGCTCAGGGGAGGTCTGCATGGCTTATAAACTCAGAGACCAAAAGTAACCATATAGGATGGTTTAAACATAAAATTCTTAACTAAAAGCAGGCCATGGTGGGTAGTCACATCCTAGACCTGCAGCTCCTTGATAAAGGTCAATCTTTACCTTAATGAATCTGTTCATTCACTTTTTGCATCTAAGATAATATACCTTTAAAATGTCAGAGTAATCTTTTGTCATTGTTATCTTGTTTGCCGCATACATCTCTATGTGCTATAAATGTTAAGTATTAACAGCAATGTAAAAGAAGTATGTGTCTCTCCATTTTACTTTTTATCTAATCCCAGAGATTTCCCTGCTGCGTCCTTAATCTACCATCAATGGATTTTATGTAACTCTCCTTACATCTCCTTTAATTCTAATGCATAAAATAAGCTGCAAAACTGCCATTCTCTGGAGCATTTTCTCAATCCGTTGAGATCTTACTTCCAGTCAATTGCTGTGAGTTTGGCTGAAATAAACTCATACAAATTCTCTACAGGTCTGGATATTTTTTACAGGGATAGAACTAAGGTAAAACACTACCCAGCAAGTGATGTGTGAACTGAGGTCCTAAAGCAAGTGTAGGAGTAGGAAGGTATTTTAGGGAGGGGAACAGAGTGTGCAAAGCTGCTGGGTGGGAAGCAGTAGGAGGCCCTGGAGGAACCTGCAGATGACCTGTGGACAGGAGGACAGAACTTGGGAAAGAGAATGTCACACCTAAGTCTAGAGAGGTCAGCAAGGTCCAGAAGATATAGAACCCATCTTGGAGACCATAAGAAGGATCTCTCTCTCTCTCCTAAGAGAATAAAAAAGTGCTATAATCTGGGTGTGGCATGATTATAAAGCTTAAACCAGTGTCTTTTGGGCACCTTGGGGCTCAGTCTTGCCATAGTACTGCATTCAAATGCAAAACATTGTCCCTGAAAGACAAAAATCTTTCTGATCATTATGTGTGACTTCTAGAGGGGATCTTTGCAGAGTATTATTCTCAGGAGAAACTGATTTTCTCATGGTTCTGGAGGCTAGACATCTGAAATCAAAGTATTTGCAGGGCCTTGTTCCCTCCAAAAGGCCTAGATAAGAATCCTTCCTTGCCTCTTCCTAGCTTCTGGTAATTGGCAATCCTTGGAATTCCTTGAGTTGCATCTCTGCAATCTCTGTTTCCATCCCTGCCCAGCCTTCCTCTCTGTGTATCAGATGGCCTTCTTATAAGGACACCAGTGCTGGATTTAGGGCCCACCCTAATCCAGTATGACCTCACCTGAACTAGTCACATCTACAAAGATCCTATTTCCAAATAATGTCACATTCTGAGGTTCTGGGTGGACATTTGTTTTGGGGCACACCATTTGACCCACTGCAATGACTAGCACACAATATAATTCATAACAAACAGCAGCACTTCTTAGAACCACCATTTCTATCCACCCTTGTTCAAGAGCAGCTCTGGAACCTCTCACCTCTTCATCCCCCTCTCTCTCTTTCACCCTCACTCTTCCCTAGCTTCAGCTTGCAGGCCCATTGCTTTATCACAACCTCATCTTCTCTCCCATCCCTCTCTGTACCATCTCTCCAAACATTAGTCTTGATTCAGAATCACAGCATTTGTAGAGACTGGGCTGGCGAAAGCAGAACGTGCACAGAGGGCAGAAAAAAACAAGAAAGAACATACAGCCAAAGCAAAATATTTTAGTGGATGAGAGGAAGGGTAGAACACTCTCAAGTTAACAGCTGCCCCAGTCAAACCTGCATTTTAGAGAATTATTCTGGTTGTAATTAGCGTCTGATTGTTAGGGGTGGGCAAGAGCACATAAGTCAGGAGGCCAGAGGGAGCTTGTAGCCATTCTGAAAGCTTGGATCAAGGTGATGGGGAGGAATGCAGGTGCAGATATATTCCAGGTACAATACTAATAGGATGTAGGAAGGATGGGTGAAGAAGAGAATCTGATCAAAGCTATGGAAAAGGCATATTCAGGAAAAGGCATTTTTATACATATATAATGACTCCTGAAAACCATTCTCATTCTCAATTAACAGTCTTGGCTCTCTGGGAAGCGTTGCAGACCTCTGGAAATATTGCTCCTCCTAGCCGAGCTTCTGATAACTATTGAGCAACAGCCAAGCTGAAGTTATTCTTGTGAGGCTCGCCTGGAGGGTTCAATGCTGCCCCAAATGAGTGAAGCCATCACTTTAAGAGCCCGGTGCCTGAAGGAGCAGAGCTCCATCTGCATGGAGATGGGCCAAGGGGACAGCTGCAGAAAGGACTTTCACAGCTACTTTTATCCCCCACCCCCCAAAAAAATGAGCAGAAAAGAGATGCAATTTCAAAATGGGAAAAGCCAGTGGATATTCTGGGGAAACCTGTGACAGAGGTAAGAGGAGGCAGGTCCCCCACAATAGAACATCAAGTACAGACACTGACAAGTGGAAAGACTGGGGACTTGCACTGCAGTGAGTGCTGTGAATCCGTGTGAACACAGCCTTCCCCACACTACGTAGGGCTGGTCAGTAAAACCGGGCTTCTGCTTTGCAACCTGTTGTGATGATATGTTCAAGCTTGTTTCCCAAGTATGTGGGGACCCCACCCACAGGCTGGGGAGTGGTGGGGAGTAAGCTGACTCAGACTGGTCTGGGACCACAGGTGCTGATACAATTTGGAGTGACTATTTGGGATAACCTCCCCAAGGAAGGTAGCCAGCCATCTAAATTACCAGGTAAGACTGCATTTAATCTGGCCTGCCATCAGGAGCCAAGTTACCAGTTTGGGGACCGAAGGTACAGTAGTACGTTCTCTGTGTAGTCATGGTAGCCAGCATCAATGGATGTCTTGTGAATCTAAGGAGGACATATTTGGAATGAAACAGTGTTATGACAAATGGATTCTGGGTTGAGAAACAGGGATCAGGTCACTGGAGAGAGAGAGGGGCAGGAAGGGGCTGAGCAGGTTTGAAGGGTTCTGGTCCAGTAAACAATGGATCAAAGGCCTGGATGGATACAGCGACTGTGCATGTACAATACTGGTTGTGAGAGGGGCTGTTGTGGGGTAGAGAGTATATAGGTTCTGGTTCTGTTTCATTTCTTGGGCGATTGTTTATCTACACTCAGGACCAGGTAATGTTTTTCAACCTCTGACATGTTGCCATTGGCTCTGGGCTCCACCTGACTGACCTATTAAGTAACAGGTCACTCTGTTCTTTTTATTTTTTAAATATATTTTTATTGATTTCAGAGAAGAAGGGAAGAGAGAGAGAAATAGAAACATCAATGATGAGAGAGAATCATTTATTGGCTGCCTGCTGTATGCCTCCTAGTGGGGATTGAGCCTGCAACCCAGGCATGTGCCCTTGATCAGAATTGAACCCAGGACCCTTCAGTCTGTAGGCTGATGCTCTATCCACTGAACAAAACTGTCTAGGGCTGCTCTGTTCTTTACATGGGGCATGTCTGAGGCAGACATTGTTTCACACATGGGTTGCTGCTAAGACTTGAAACCAGGCCTAACTCCTGGCAGGGCTGGGCAGGCTTGATTGGATTTCCCATATCCTGAGCAGTTCTTGTCAAATTCCCTCTCTGGGGTACTTGCCTTACACCTTCTCCCAGAACCCTCAGGCTGGTTGCTCTGTCTCCACCTCCAGCATTGGATGTCTCCTTTGTAGGACAGCGATTTCTAACCTGGGCCATGGGGCCAGATGACTTGGTCTAAATGGCTCTGACACTTCTTACAAGTGTAATCTTAAATAAATGTTTTCAACTTCTGATCCATAGGCTTTTTAACTGCAGGTAAGAGAAATAACCCTAAATCAAGAGTGGATAAGGCAATTAAATGAGATCATGCATGTGAAGTACTTGACCTATGTAACTATTACTTGATATTATTATTATATTTCATGATTGGTTAATTTGGTTGTGGGCTACTCCCTGACCTTGCCCTGGCTCCTTCTTATTATGACTTCTGTCCCTTCTCCATCAATCTGTGATGAGGTGATGCTAGCATATCTCCAGGTTGAGCTGCCTTACTAGTAATGTACTCATAGGAAACTCTGCCATTGCATTTATGTGGAAAGATACTCACATGCATATATTTTGAAGGAGGGGGATCAACCTCAAGTTAGGCCAATATAATTCTTCCTTTTTTTAAAAAAAAATCATTTCCACTCTGTGTGGAGAACAAACAGACATCTGGGAACACAGTGAAGGTGACATCTCCTTTCAGAAAAGCTGGTTAAAAGGCTGGATACATAGGCCTGATGGGAGAAGGTTGTTTGATTATTCAGCTTGATTCATAGCAGGATTGGGGATAAGTTTTAAAATGGTAAGCATACAACATATATTTATAGAAAGGGTAATGGCATGTTATCCTCCACCAGCAGTAATAATAGTACAAGACTAAATTCATTGTAAGAGGAAAGAGTCAGTTTAGGTCCAAAAGAAAAAAGACAGAGATAGTTCTAGTAGAACCAGCTTAAAAAATACAAAAATTAGAATTGTTCTAGGTATCCTTAAAGTCACATTTAAGATGTGGAAGGCTGTGATGATAACAAAAGCAAGCATACATTCTGGGTCTGTTTATTCTGTATTGTTTCATAGGGAAGTAATCATTACCATGGCTTTTTCCCCCCGATAATGCATTTATTTCATTCCCTTTGCTGTTCATTGTCTGTGTTCATTTTTCACTTCTCCATGTCCTCTATTCCATTTTTAACCTTACTTTAGTGACTATAACAGCATCTTCTCTATGCTCAGTTACACTGAAACTAATACCCTCTCTCCTTTAAATACCCTTAAAATACCTTATCCCCTACTTTCACCCCAGACCTTGTGCATAGAGTGTTGTTGTTTTTTTAATCTTCATCCAAGGATGTTTTTCCATTGCTTTCTAGAGAGCGTGGAAGAGAGAGGGAAAGACAGAGAGAAATATTAATGTGCTCATTGATTTTCACCTCCCACATGTGCCCCAACCAGGGCCCGGGCCGGGGAGAAGCCTATAACCGAGGTATGTGCCCTTGACCAGATTCAAACTTGGGACCCTTCAGTCCACAGGCCAGCACTCTATCCACTGAGCCAAACTGGCTAGGGCTGCATAGAGTGGGTTGTTGTTGTTGTTGTTTTTTTAAAAAAACCAAACAATATTTGTAAGCTACTACATAGAGCAGAAAATGATAGAGGAATTGGGGAAGGGATTTTTTAAAATATATTTTTTATTGATTTTTTTACAGAGAGGCAGGGAGAGGGATAGAGAGTTTGAAACATCGATGAGAGAGAAACATCAATCAGCTGCCTCCTGCACACCCCCTCCTGGGGATGTGCCCGCAACCAAGGTACATGCTCTTGACCGGGACCATTGAGTCCGCAGGCCGACGCTCTATCCACTGAGCCAAACCGGTTAGGGCTGGGGAAGCTATTTTTACTTGAGTTTTATTCAGCTTCCCAAATATTTTGAGCATGGATTTTTGTGTAAACTTCTGTTGTTTTATTACCCAGCAACCTTTTTTCATTCTTCGGGTTGTGGACCCTGATTTTGCCTGGGGAACTACCTCCTTGACTTTTGCAAACACTCTGCTCCATTGAAAGCAGTCCTGGTGGATGGCCAATTGAGATGGCCCAGGCGTTGAGCAAGATTGAGTATGTGACACAAATTAGGCCAAGTAGATACTCTCTTGCTGGAACCGGAATTGTAGCAAAATGGCATAAAAAGCCTGCAAATAGCTGAAGATTGTTAATCACGACAAAGGCAATTTGAAGAGGTGACACCTCATACCTGGAGCTACTATGTTCCTTGTCCTTTCTGAAGTCTGTTTTTTAGTTGTTGTTGTTTTTTCTGTTATTATTAGAGCCATCCCATATCCTTCCCAATAAGTTCCTTTTTGCTTAATTTAGTTACGGTTGATTTCTGTGTTGTAAGCAAAGAACCCCCAAAGACATTTTGATACACTGTGTTTTTTTATGAGATTATTAAACACTATAGAACAATTCCCATATGTTCTTCTAAAAATTACCTTTTTTTGTTTGTTTTTGCTGTAAGGTGTTAATAAAATGTTGATTATTGGTATGGAGATAGTTGTAACATTTTGAGGAAGTCACCAGATGGTGACATTATATATTATTTCCTAATTCAATTTATCTTGAAATATGTGTTTGTTAAATCCTGAGGAAAAGCTTTATCATCATTATTATGTTATAGCTCTGCTTTTTAAAAACCAGGATATAGAATATCATGTAGGAATAGAATTTGGTGTGATAAAAGCATTTCTTTGGCAGTATCTCAGAGGTATATACCTTAACTTCAAAACAATTTAGGTCCAAAATGTCTGAAGGCTAACAAATATCTTCAGAAGAGGAATATATCCTAAGTGGCTGCAGCCAATATATGGATTTCATTATAGCTCTGTCAGGAACCAATGACTTACACATTGCTGCTGCTCACACACAAACCTTTCACAGATTATGATAAATCCTTCTTTGATATGTAGGCACTGCTCACAGCAAAACCCTCAAGCAGTGGACTCTGACCAGAGCCATGTGTTGGTAGAAAAAGACCTTTGCTTTAGATTATAAAAGAGATTGCAGATTACATTGTTGTGATCAAACAGGGGCTAGAAAAAAAGTTCTACATTTGTAATAGGAAGTTCATGGGTAATTTTTTCTTTTCTTTTTTTTTTTTCTTTTTTAATTTTGACCACAGTTATTTTGTAGATCACACCAAAAGAAAAAGGAAATGATAATATTAAATCCCAGTATTACTGACTGCTGGGAACTCTCACTGATAAATATCAGCTTCTACCAAAAGGAAAGAAAATGTATGTATAAGTGAGTATTTGCTCTTTCACCTCTCCTTCCACTTCTGATTTTCCCTGTTTCACTAATGTATCAGTTAGCAAGTGCTGTGTGACAAACCAATCCAAAAGGTGGTTGATTAAAACAGCCAACATTCATTAGCTCATGAGTTTGCAGGTTGGCTGGGTGGTTCTTCTGGTCTTAGCTGGGCTTGCTCATGCATCTATGATGAGTTGGAGGGATACCTGTTAGATCAATGAGCCTCTTCTCTACTCAGCTTACAGTAGGCTTGAGAGATAAAAAGGGAGTGCAAGAGAGAAACAGGCAAGGCATTTTTTTTTCAAGTTTAAGCTTGGAACAGACATACCATCACTTCAGCCTCAAGGTAGAAGCCACAAAATTACATTGCAAAAGATATAGATTTAAAGAGGCATGAAAAGTTATGGTCATTTTTAATTGCCCACACTTAAGAATATCACAACTCTGCTAGTCTTTTTTGTATGTGTAATTTCAAATAAGAAAAATGTGGAGAGAGATCATGAACTAGAGAGGAGAGAAGTGGAAGAGAGAGAGTTCACGTGGGTTAAATCTCAAAGAATTTGGGGGATTTCGCAACTAAAAGAATTTAAAACAGCTTCAGTGTAGAAGAGAAATGGGTGTGAGAAGAAATAGGGTTTGATATGTGTTCTCATGGTTTAAGAATTTGATCCCTCTTGATATGCTATAAGAGATGTAAGTAAATTACTTTTTTGGCTATTGAGCCATGCATTTTTCAGTGTAAGATGGAGCTATGTGGGGTCCCAGGATTTATTTGAATGAAGCATTTAGATTTTGAAAGGAAGACCTTAAAAAAACAAGCTCTACAAAACCACAGGAAAAATAAAACATTGATTTCCCCCTCCCAAGGAGTATAATCAATCATATTTAGGTGTTTTATATTGTCTGAGCACTATCAAGTTCAGCATGTCAAATTTTTGAACAAATTACATTGCAAAAGATATACCACAAATGTGGTATTCGCTGAAGACTTTGTGGTTTTAGTGTTTTCAAATATCAATGGAAATGTAAAGAAATAATGTATTGACTAATTCCTACCTGTATGATGCTGCCAATTTATTTGAACATTTGATAAATTGCTCCTCTGAACACACTCTTTTGTTCACCCCTTTGTATTTTAATGGTGTGGGTGCTTAAAATCTGTAAAACCTATGGAATGAATAAGAGATGCCCTGAAAGCCAAAACTCAAGGGCTTGAAAGGCAGCTCAGGCTGTATTAAACCCCAACTTCACTGTTTGCTATGTGAACTTGGGTGTGTATTTTTTTATTTGTTTGTTTGTTTGTTTTTTGTTTGTTTTTTTTACGTGACTAAGGTTTTTAAAAGTCTTAACATGAGGATAACAATTCACTTGCATAAGTTTGTTGTAAGGATTGAATGTATCATCAGTGTTGAGCACATTGATGTTTATTTTTGATTCCTCAAAAAGAAGCTGTAGACCAGCTTTATTGAGCCAGCATCAGGATACTGCAGATTCCCCAAATTTGCTGAAATAACCTTGTCCAATATCCACTGTCAGGAAGCCATTGAGCCAACAAAGACTTCATTTTTTTTCTTGCTCATAGAAGAGAGCCCAAGGTATAGCTACCAACTCAGGTGTTGGTGTTAAGTGCTATGCCACTGGGGGCATTTGAAAATATATTAATCATCAGATTTTGTTTTTATTTTCCATATAGTTATTCCAGATCTCAAAGCACTTACAACTTAGTTGGGGAGAAAAGACAACAGCAAACTTTAAAATGCAGCAAGTACATAATCAAATGCTACATTTGGAATGTTAGGGCCTTCAAAGAGAGGTAGATACAGTAAAGGCTGATGTGGATAACTGAAAGTGAGGCAAGTTTCTGGGTATAGAGATGGCTAAGGGAATACTCTGAAAGAATAGTTGGAGGTGGATGCAGACTAGAAAAGAAGGTAGGAATTAGAGAGTTGGGTGGGGGAAAAGTAGATGATGAGGGTTTTGAAAGCCAGGCAGAAGCCCTTGATGGGGCTGAAGCTAGAGTATCACTAACAATTTCTGAACAAATGAAAGAAATTGTGAAGATTAGTGCCTGGCAGGGACCTCCAGATTCCCAAGGCAGGGCCTGGAATCAAGTGTTGGTTGGCAGGGAATCAGGCAGTGGTGATGGAGCCTGGCCAAATGTGGTAGTGGTGGAGGGGCAGGAGAGAGTCACAAAGATTCTTCACTACTGGAGTTTTAGAGATCTCTGGGTTCTTCTGAGCCCCATTTAGTTTACACTGACCGGTACTATCCTGGACCAAGCATCTGCTTTGGGCAAAGATTCAGAAGGCAAAAACCGTCCTGTTGGGTACTAGATGGGTGAGCTCAGATTCCCTTTCTTTGTTGTCAACTTGGCAAAAACCCGGGTATTGGCTATTAGAGGCTTACAAATAATGCCTCATCCTTCAAGTGCTTGAGAAATAGGAATGAGAGGAGTTTGCCTCACCTGGTGGTTTGGGCAATAGCTACAATTTCCTTTCTACCTGAACTTCATAATAAAATAGAGGCCAATTTCTCTCCCTATTCCTGGGCAAGGGACACATAGAAAAATGAAACATGGAATGGAATAACATGGGTTATTCTCTCAGTTATTAATGTCAATTTTTGCCTTCCCCAGACTGTCAATTACAGAGAAATCGGCCCACACATCATCTCAGGAAAAACTCAAGGTCAAACAAGTCCTCCGATTCAAGTATCAGAGGGACTTCTGATGTTATACTTTCTGCCAATTAAAGGCTGAGAACTTAAATGTTTTCCTATAACTTCCAAATAAATGACATCTCTGTCTTCAAGCTGGCATTCATCATGGAACAAAGGTGGGGAAAGCTGAACAGAAGAAGCCTATGAGTCAAGGTAAATTCCCTTCTTGTTTGAGATGTTTTCTTAAGGGAGAGGTTGTCATAGTGGGTGAAACAGAGGATAAGAGGGGATATTACTCCTGAGGGAAAGCAATATTAAAATTTACCTACAAATAATCTCTATAGGAACCAGCAATTTAAAGCAAGTTCTAAGCCATAAATCTATTTATTCACCAAGTAGTTAGTAAGGGCCTAGCCTGTGCCAGACTCTGTCCCAAGGATGAGGAATGTATCAGTAAATAAAACAAGTCCCTGCTCGCATGGGTTGCAATGCCAGTGGGGGAAGATGGACAATAGCCTATAAAAATAAACTCCGCTAGGTTATTATAAGTGCTAGAATTAGTCTTGGAATGGGGACAGAGAGGATCAGAGCTGATGATGGTGTTGTGCTCTTCTGGACAGTGCTAAGGGCAGCCTCTCTAAGGAGGCAATATCAGAGGGAAGTGAGAGCTGAGCCATGTAGACTCCTAGGGCCAGAATGATCCATGCAGAGGGAGAACACAAAGTGTTGCCAGGTAAGACACAGGATGCCAGGTTAAGTTACATTTCAGATTTAAAAAATTGTTTAGTTTAAGTACGTCTCAAACATTGCATGGGCACACTCAAACTACTAAAAAGTAATTAATCTAAAATTCCACTTGAACTTGGCTTGATGTATTTTGTTTGCTGAATCTGGCAATCCTTGCCAGGTCTTAAGGAATGCTTGGTGTGTTCAAGGAACAAAGAAGGCCAGAGACATGAGCTAGGGGAAGACTGAGAGAAGCTGAGGTCCTGGAGGTGGCAGGTGGCTGGGTCACAGAGGGCCTTGGTGGCCACTAGAATAACTTTGGCTTTTCCTCTGAGTGTGATGGGAAGCCATGGCAGGCACTGAGGAGAGAAATGTCAAGATTCATTCACTTTTTCCAACTGTTGATGAATTTCACTCAATACTCATTTAAACAAATTATTGAATACCTGTTAGATTTACTGAGCTAGGACAATGTTAAGATTTTTTTCTTGCTTTCCAGGTGCTCATCCACTATCTGGAGAGATAACACTGAATAAATCGGTTAAGCAATAATATAATGTTTGGATCAGCATGAGTGGTTCAGCCCATAGTACCATAACTGAGTGGATTACTTAGCTCGAAAAAGTCTGGGAAGCATTTTGGTGTTTTTGGTTTTTATTTTTATTTATTTTTTTTTTTTTGCGGGGGGGAGGAGTTTATTTGTTAATCCTCACCCAAAGATATTTTTCATTAGATTCTTAGGGAGAGTGGAAGAAAGAGGGAAAGACAGAGAGAAACATCAATGTGAGAGAAACACATCTATGGGTTGCCTCCTGCATGAGCCCCAACCAGGGCCTGGGCCAGGGAGGAGCCTGCAACCAAGGTACGTGCCCTTGACTGGACTCAAACCTGGGACCCATTGGTCTGCAGGCCGACGCTCTATTCACTGAGCCAAACAAGCTAGGGCTGGGAAACATTTTGGAGGAGGTTGGACTAACTGGACTAGGAAGGATGCAGCTTCTGAAGTCAGAATTTCCTGGAGACAGTGCTTGCCCTTGACATAATGTCTAAAGAGGGCATTCAGAACCGAGCAGATTGCAGGATGAGCTGCAATACCCCAAATAAAGGGTCAGAGGGTAGAACTCTGAACAGAGTCAAAGCAGACCATCTCCACCCTGACAAACCATAAGCAAAGCCCTTGTCTAGAGCAGGAATGTGGACCTCAGTCAATGTGCATTTTATAAAACAACCATTACTTTTCCTGAGGCATTCTTACCTCTCACAAGTTAGCACCCAGAAAAGTTCCTGGCACACCAGAGAAGATAATAAATGTTTGTGGAATACATAGCCATCACTTGTGCATCAATTTGCAGAAAGCATTTTGAAGTTTTTTTTTTTTTTTAATATATTTTATTGATATTTTTACAGAGAGGAAGGGATAGAGATAGAGAGCCAGAAACATCAATGAGAGAGAAACATCGATCAGCTGCCTCCTGCACACCTCCCACTGGGGATGTGCCCGCAACCAAGGTACATGCCCTTGACCGGAATCGAACTTGGGACCCTTCAGTCCGCAGGCCAACGCTCTATCCACTGAGCCAAACCGGTTTCGGCATTTTTTTTTTTAAATATATTTTTATTGATTTTTTACAGAGAGGAAGGGAGAGGGATAGAGAGCCAGAAACATCGATGAGAGAGAAACATCGATCAGCTGCCTCCTGCACACCTCCCACTGGGGATGTGCCCGCAACCAAGGTACATGCCCTTGACCAGAATCGAACCCGGGATCCTTGAGTCCGCAGGCCGACGCTCTATCCACTGAGCCAAACCGGTTTTGGCTGAAGTGTTTTTAATGAAGTAATTAGCTTCACCAAGTAGCTTTGATTTAACTCAATTTTTTTTTTCAGGCTGCCTAAGTGAGTACAGAAAAGATCTCATGTCCTGTGGCTTCTCTGGAATGGCCAGAAAATCTCAGAGAAGGGTTACACTTGTAGTCTGGAGCCAGGGAACCAGAGGCAACCAGAGCCTGGGATGACCTGGTTCTCAAGGTCTGGAGGGCATCTGCCAGCCTTGGAAACATAGTCAGACACTCAGGTCCTTCAGAGTTGTCCTGCCTTGATGCAAAGGGGCTGATTCTCTATACCCGCCCAGGATTGTCCAGTCACTGGATGGGGGCTGCTAATGAGAAGAAGGCATGACCTTGTGTGAGGTTGCTCTACTTAACATAGGGCAATTTTTGGAGGAAAACTCATCTGAAAGACTTCTGTTGTCAACACTCCCAGCAACTGGAAGAATGCATGCTTTAATATTGAGAGGAAGGAGAACCAAAATGGCGGCAGAATAGAAAGATGTGTCCCAAGCCTTGTCCCAGAGCAGATAGAAAGAACAGCTGAGGGATGCATGAGGAGTATCTGTTGGACAGTTAAGGGACAGCTATACTCCAGGAGAAGGTGGGGGACTGCTGGAAGGGGCTTCCCTGACCAGGCAGCCCCCACTGCTGCTGGGTTCCCTCCCGGAGCCACCGGACGCAGAGACCGCGCCATCTTGAAAGGGAAAGTGGATGTTATTGGAAACCTGAAAATCTACAACTGCGGCACCCACCGAACAGCTGCGAACTCCAGAACACTGGTCCCCAATTGTCGCAAACACGCAGATTCAGAGGAGCTCTACACTCCACCACGGAAAGGTCAGATTTCAGCTGGGATAAGGTGAGGTCTCTGGTCCCGGTGGGACAGAGAAACACATGCACTGCGGAAGCTGGAGGACCAGGGGAAGTCTGAGCCTAGAAAAATCTGTGGCTGTTGGGGCTGGCTTGATCCATGAATGTGGAAGGGTGTCCTCAGAGCTGCTAACAGAGGGGATCTCTAAAAAGCAACCCATTTTGATTTGACACAGAAGGACAGCCTAAAAAATCTGGGAGTGTGCCAACTGTTTGGACACAAGGGGAAAAAGGGGATTGTGCAGGCTTAGGAGTAAACCCGGAGTTCGCACACTTGCGCTTTCTCCTCTTTGAATCATTGTTTCTGATAACTGAGCCCAATACATAGGATCACTCAGGTGGGGACACCCTAGGAGACTGCAGGGGAAAGTTGTGTTACTGGAACCTGGGGATCAGAGAGGGGAGTGACCGTCAGAGAACCAGCTCTGGGGCAGCCCACTCCCACAAACTGGTATTGCGTGCCATACAGAAAGCAGGATCTAAAGCAGAGGCTAGAAAGGACCCATAGAACCGGAAGTCAACCCAGAAACACTGCCACCCAGGGGCTGAATCACAAATTGACTCCTGTGTAATCACAAATTAAGGAATACAAGAAAGTAAGACACACTGCCTGCTTAAAAATCAGGACTGGCTTACAACACAGAGGAGCAGTGGAACGCAAGGAATTGCAATACCGTCCTGACTGGGAAACAGGTGTGCCAAACAGAACAATAGAGTAAGTGAATGACCTTCACTACTGCACATTTTATTTTTTATTATTTTTTTTCTTTTTCATCTTTTAGTTAAGAAACTAATTTTTTTCTTTTTTCCTCACTTGATTTTACCTTTTTAATTATTACATTTTTATTTTCAATCAGTATTATTACTACTACCATTTTACCCTTTTTTTAAAAAAAGTGTCATTTTATTTTCTCTTTATTTGATTTTGAGGTTAGTGTTCTATATTCTATTTTCATCTTTCCTTTAGCATCATTCTACTCTATCTCAACTCTATCTTTATGCCATCACTCTCTTCCTAACTTTTGCCCTTTTGTTGTCCTGTTTCTCTTACCCTTTTCCTGCCTTAGATTTTCCCTATTCTTTCTTTTTACCCCCTGTTAAAATTTCACCCTACTTATATATCTAATTTCCAATCCACTGCTCTGAGTTCATACACACCTCTCTCTTCTCTGTCTTTACTATGCAAAAATTGTTTTTCTCTCTGTCCTTTTGTTGTTGTTTGCTCTAATGTTGATTATATCATTTTTTATGCTTGTTTGTGAGATTCTTTTGCTTGTTCTTTTTTGTTTGGTTTTCTTGTTTGCTTTGTTTTTGTTTTTTTTTTTTGCATCTGTTTTTCCTCGCCTTGCTTGATATTAATTGTTATTTGTAGTTTGTATTCATCTCCAGGTACTTGTTGCTGGCATTTGCTGGGATTAGTAGCTGTTCTATTGGAGTTTTCCCCCCATATATACAGTTTGTTCCCCTTTTCTTCTTATTATCTTTCTTTACTCTCTTACTTTTTTTTTTGCTTTTTTTTTCCTTTTCCCAATTTCATTTTGGCACTCCTTTCTTTCTTTTTTTTCCCTCTCTTCTTCTTTCTCTCCTATCCCCTAAATGGCCTTTCTCTGGTGGTCATCTATATTTGGGGTTATTAATACTGTGAATACATATCTGTTCAGTGCCTTGTGTATGGTACTTGGTTGTGTTGTATTTTGTGCCTTTAAATCAATGCAGGAGAGAGAGAACTAGACACCTATGACCAGACACCTGGAGAAGCAGAGACCCTGGGGAGACAAAGAAACAGCCCGCATATGAAAGAAAAGCCAGCATCACCAGAAAAAGAAGTAAACTAAATGGAGGCAAGCAATCTGCCAGAGAAAGAATTCAGAGAAGTGGTCATAAGGTGGCTGAAAAGAATGGACGACAAATTCGACAATACGAGTAAGAACCAAGAGGAAATGAAGAAGAACCAAGAAGAAATGAAAAATGACATCGCTGCTGTAAAGAACTCAATAGAAAGCATCAAGAGTAACTAGGAGAAGCAGAGGACCGCATCAGTGAGCTAGAAGACAGGATAGGAAAAAATACCCAAGTAGAGAAGCTTCTAGAAAAAAAAAAATTAAAAAGCAGGAGGAGAGCGTAATGGGACTTTGGGACAACACAAAACAAAACAACATCCACATAATAGGGGTTCCAGAAGGAGAGGAAATGGAGCAAGGAATAGAAAACTTGTTTGAAGAAATAATGACAGAAAACTTCCCTGATATAGGGAAGAAAAAACCCACACAAATCCAAGAAGCTCACAGAGTCCCAAGCAAAATGAACCCCAAAAGACCGACACCAAGGCACATTATAATTAAATTGGCAAATACCAACAACAAAGTAAGAATCTTAAAAGCGGCCAGAGAGAGACAGAAAGTTACCTACAAAGGAACCCCCATCAGACTAGCAACCTATTTCTCAACAGAAGCTTATCGGGCCAGAAGGGAATGGAATGAAATATACAAAGTCATGCAAAGGAAGGGTCTGAATCCAAGAATACTGTACCCAGCAAGGCTATCAATCAAAACTGAAGGTGAAATCAGGAGCTTCACAGACAAAAAAAGGACTAAGGGAATTTATTACCACCAAACCAGCGATGCAAGAAATGCTAAAAGGTCTGCTGTAAAAAAAAGAAATAGGAAGCGAAGAAGGAACACAGGAGTAAAGAATAAAAATGGCGACAAATAAGTACCTATCAATAATAACTTTAAATGTAAATGGATTAAATGCTCCAATCAAAAGACATAGGGTAACGGATTGGATTAGAAAACATGACCCATATATCTGCTATCTACCAGAAACCCACCTCAGAAAAAAAGAAGCACACAGACTGAGGGTGAAGGGATGGAAAAAGGTTTTTCAGGCAAATGGAAATGAAAAAAAAACTGGGGTAGCAATACTTCTGTCTGACAAATTAGATCTCAAAGTGAAGGACATAACAAGAGATAAGGAAGGCCACTTCATTATACTAAAGGGAGCACTCCAACAAGAAGAAATAACTCTGGTAAACATATATGCACCCAATACAGGAGCACCCAAATACATAAAAAATCTCCTAGAGGATATCAAAGGAGAAATTGACAGCAATACAATCATAGTAGGAGACTTTAATACCCCACTATCACCATTGGACAAATCCTCTAAACAAAAAATCAGCAAAGAAACATCAATCCTAAATGACTCACTAGACCAGATGGAACTAATTGACATCTTCAGAACATTTCACCCCAAAGCCACAGAATATACATTCTTCTCAAGTGCACATGGGTCATTTTCAAAGATAGACCATATGTTGGGTCATAGGCAAAGTTTCTTCAAATTCAAGAAGATAGAAATCATATCAAGCATCTTCCCAGATCACAGTGGCATAAAACTGGAAATCAACTACAATAAAAACAACCCAAAGAAATCAAACACATGGAGACTAAACAGCATGCTATTAAACCATGACTGGGTTACCAGAGAGATCAAAGAAGAAATAAAAAACATCATGGCAACAAATGACAATAAAAACACAACAATCCAAAATCTATTGGACACTGTGAAAGCAGTCTTGAGTGGGAAGTTCATAGCTCTACAAGCCTACTGCAAAAAACAAGAAACAATGGAAATAAATTACCAAACCCTACAACTCAAAGAGTTAGAAAGAGAGCAACAAGAAAAGCCCAGTGTAAGCAGAAGGAAGGAAATAATAAAGATCAGAGCGGAGATAAACGACCTTGAAACCAAAAAATATATATATATATATATATACAAAAGATCAACAAAACCAAGAGCTGGTTCTTTGAAAGGATAAACAAGATTGATGAACCTCCAGCCAGGCTCACCAAGAAACAAAGAGTGAGGACCCAAATAAACAAAATCAGAAATGAAAGAGGTGAAATAACAACAGACCCCACAGAAATACAAAGGATTGTTAAAAAATACTATGAACAACTCTATTCCAACAAACTGGACAACCTGGAGGAAATGGACATATTCCTAGAAAAATATAACCTTCCAAAACTCAATCAGGAAGAATCTAAACATCTCAATAAGCCAATAACTATGGAAGAAATTGAAGCAGTCATCAAAAAGCTTCTGACAAACAAAAGCCCAGGGCCAGATAGCTTCACAGGGGAGTTTTACCAAACATTCAAGGAAGAACTAAAACCTATCCTCCTCAGACTATTCCAAAAAATTCAAGAGGAAGGAACACTTCCAAGTTCATTCTATGAAGCCAGCATCACCCTAATACCAAAACCAGATAAAGACAACACAATGAAAGAGAATTACAGGCCAATATCCCTCATAAAAATAGATGCCAAAATCCTCAACAAAATTCTAGCAAATCGCATCTAGCACTACATCAGAAAGATCATACACCATGACCAAGTAGGGTTTATCCCAGGAATGCAAGGATGGTACAATATCTGCAAATCAATAAACGTGATACATCACATAAACAAATTGAGAGATAAAAATCACATAGTCATATCAATTGATGCAGAAAAAGCATTTGACAAAATCCAACACCCTTTCTTGATAAAAACTCTCAACAAGGTGGGAATAGAAGGATCATACCTCAACATAATAAAAGCTATATATGATAAACCCACAGCTAACATCATACTCAATGGGCAAAAACTAAAACCATTTTCCCTAAGAACAGGAACAAGACAGGGATGCCCACTCTCACCACTCCTGTTTGACATAGTACTGGAAGTATTAGCCATTGCAATTAGACAAGAAGAAGAAATAAAAGGCATCCAAATTGGAAAAGAAGAAGTAAAGCTGTCCTTATTTGTAGATGACATGATATTGTACATAAAAAACCCAAAAGACTCCATCAACAAACTAATAGACTTAATAAATGAATTCGGCAATGTAGCAGGATACAAAATTAACGCCAAGAAATCTATGGCATTTCTATACACCAATAGTGAACTTACAGAAAGAGAGACTAAAAAGGCAATCCCATTTACCATCGCACCAAAAAAATTAAGATACCTAGGAATAAACTTAACTAAGGAGGTACAAGACCTATACATGGAAAACTACACGAGACTGAAAAAAGAGATAGAGGAAGACGTAAACAGATGGAAGAACATACCATGTTCATGGATTGGTAGAATCAACATCATTAAAATGTCCATACTACCCAAAGCAATCTATAAATTCAATGCAATTCCCATTAAAATAGCAATGGCATATTTCACAGACCTAGAACGAACCTTCAAAAAATTCATCTGGAATAAAAAGAGACCCAGAATAGCTGCAGCAATCCTGAGAAAGAAGAACAAAGTAGGTGGGAACTCAATACCAGATATCAAGCTGTATTACAAAGCCACAGTTCTTAAAACAGCCTGGTACTGGCACAAGAACAGACATATAGATCAACGGAATAGAATATAGAACCCAGAAATCGACCCAAACCACTATGCTCATTTAATATTTGACAAAGGAGTAATGAACATACAATGGAGTCAAGACAGTCTCTTCAACAAATGGTGCTGGGAAAATTGGACAGATACATGCAAAAAAATGAAACTAGATCACCAACTTTCACCATACACAAAAAAAACTCAAAATGGATAAAGGACTTAAACATAAGATGGGAAACCATAAAAATACTAGAGGAACCCACAGGCAGAAAAATCTCAGACATATGCCGAAGGAATTTCTTCACTGATACTGCCCCTAGGGCAATGAAAACTAAAGAGAAAAATAAACAAATGGGACTACATGAAAATAAACAGCTTTTGCACAGCAAAGGAAACCATCAATAAAACAACAAGAAAGCCCACTGCATGGGAGAACATATTTGCCAATGATATCAACGGTAAGGGTTTAATCTCCAACATTTACAGAGAACTCATACAACTTAACAAAAAGAAGATAAACAACCCAATCAAAAAATGGGCAACTGATCTAAATAGACACTTTTCGAAAGAAGACAGAAGGAAGGCCAAGAGACATATGAAAACCTGCTCAAAGTCACTAATCATCAGAGAGATGCAAATCAAAACAACAATGCAGTACCATCTTACACCTGTCAGAATGGCTATCATCAACAAATCAACAAATGACAAGTGTTGGCGAGGATGTGGAGAAAAAGAAACTCTTTTGCACTGCTGGTGGGAATGCAGACTGGTGCAGCCACTGTGGAGAACAGTATGGAGTTTCCTCAAAAAACTAAAAATGGAACTCCCATTTGACCCAGTGATCCCACTTCTAGGAATATATCCCAAGAAACTAGAAACACGAATCAGAAAGGATATATGCACCTCTATGTTCATAGCAGCACAATTCACCATAGCTAAGATTTGGAAACAGCCTAAGTGCCCATCAGCAGATGAGTGGATTAAAAACCTGTGGTACATCTACATAATGGAATACTATGCTGCGGTAAAAAAGAAGCTCTTACCATTTGCAACAACATGGATGGAGATGGAGAGTATTATGTTAAGTGAAATAAGCCAGTCAGAGAAAGATAAATATTACATGATGTCACTCATTTGTGGAATATAATGAACAGCATGATGAACAAGAACAGAACCAGAGACTGAGAAGTGTCCATCAGAACCTCAAACCTGAGGGAAGTAGGGGGTCGATGGGAGTAAGGGGGAGAGATCAACTAAGGGACTTGTGTGCGTGCATATGAGCCTAATCAATGGACACAGACAACAGGTGGGTGTGGCATGATTGGGGGGTGGGGGTTAACGGGGGAATAAGGACACATATGCATAAAAATAAAAAAATAAAAAAATAATTAAAAAAAAATAGAAAAGGAATTGTTAGGTAACCAGAACCCCAAGAATGCCTGAGAACGTCTTTCTTGCCATGCTAGCAGTCATCAGCTGTACGGTAATATTACCTGGGGCAAATGGGGAAGTATTTTGGACTTATGTTCCTAACCCTTCATGGGTAAGAGCCCTTACGTGGCTGATCCCCACCTAATGTAGTCACCAATAATACCAAACACCTTGGTCATCCAGGAGGACCATAGGTGGGGCTAGGAAGTATAATTACACAGGGGTCGCCACCCAGCTTCCCTTTTGTATGACACAAAATCAAACCACTGCTCCTTTGTGTGTAAAATTAAAGAGGTTTCTGGCTTGCGTGGACACCAAAGGAAGGGGCTATCACTACTTGCTCCTGGGAGAGGTGCAGAAAATGTAACTAAGACCTTGTCTATACAAAAAGAAATTGACAGCCAGTTTGAAATGGAATTGCCATGGCCTAGAGCAAAAAATATCCTTACATGATATTATTCTACAATCTCATTATAATTTTTCCCAGATTTGTATTACCCGCATTACCTATAATAGTACCTCGCACCCTTGGGAATCAATAAAAAATCATCTTTTTGGTGCTTGGAGACAAAGGTAACACATCTCTTGATATTTTAGAATTACAGCAGCATAATGTACAATTATCCCAAACAAACTTACAAACTAATCCTTCTGGCAGCAATTTAAAAAGGACACGAAGGGATTTAATCCCTTCCACTGTATAGAGGGCCCCCTGGGAAGGCACCAGAGCATTCTATATTGGCCCCTCTTTCCCCTTTGGCCAAGAGGGACCCTCTTTTCACAATCCAAATGCCACAGCTGTTGCCTGAGCTTTCTGTTCATCCTGAGGTTGAAGCCTCGTGGTGACTGGTACCATGGATCTGTCTCTCGCCCAGTGGGGTGAGCTGGGCCCTCCCCGGAGAAGAAACATGGATTCCCCAAGATATGTGATCAGTGTCAGGGGCTCCACCAGCAGGCGAGGGGATCCCAAGGCAGGTGCTGGGCGTGGCGGCCACGGGGGCATAGGCCACCAAGGAGACAGAACTGAACCTCACATCACCCTGCTTGGCCCCGGAAGATGGCTGGTTAGCCAGAGACGGGTAAGATTCCTCAGGGAAGGAACAACCTAAGACAGGCACAGTCACAGAGGGGCCATCAGGAGAGAACTTGGGAGTCAACAGAGGTGGGGCACAGACCCTCACCCTCCCCCCCAACTTTGCAGGGGCCTGAACCCTCACCCCTTCTGAGGGAGGTCTCCTGCCCCCATGGCTGCTTCGCTTCCCATGCCCAGCTCAAATTGGGACCCAGGTAACAGACAGAAACTTGGCCGACAGCAGCTGCCCTCTCACTGCAACAAGACTTGTTTGAGTTGTCTTGTACCCATGGTGTTGGAAAGTCGATTTTTGATATCTAAATCCAGCTTAGCACCAGGAATGCTCAGGGCCTACTCAAGAAGGCAAATAATCCTTCCCACTAATATTTACAGGGTAAAATAAGATTGTTGATAGAGTATTAATTTTGATAGTAAAATAGTAGTCAAGTTCTCAGACTAACTTATATTGGCTAATTGAAATAAGCGAATATTCTAGAAAAATTCATGGTACTGGACAAAAAGCTGTTCCTAAAGTGTTAACAAAAATTTTTATTGGTAGTTCATCTCATGGTAAAATTGCATAACATGTAATGAACCTAAAGCAGTCATATTTTAGTGCAAAAAATTAAAATTTAAAAGCTATCAAGACTACATTATAAAATTTCCAAAAGCCTCCTAATATTTAAATCAAAAAAGGAGGGACAGTAGAAGAATATCATGTAAGAAAAAATATCCTGTAAATAAATTACATCTAGAAAATTTTTACTTTAGAAAATTAACTTTCATTTGTAATGCTAATAGCAAGACACCCATGAAAAACACACATGGTGTCAAAACAAGCCAAAGGAAAATTGTTTGGGCAAAAAAATGAAAAAGGATCCCAAGTCAAATTTATAGAAAAGATTCCTTTATTAACTTTTGGTCGAGAATATGTTTGTATATTTTCAGAAAACAACTCCAAGACCATGTGGATTCCTGCAACAGAGAGGAATTGCTCCAGCCATGAAGACAAGAGAAATAGTCCAGAGATGGAAGATGCTGACGACGCCTTGCCATACTAGCAGTCAGCAGCTGTGTGTCGCTGCAGGTTGCCCAGGACCAAACCAGAGAGGGTCGGACCTGCATTACCACCATTTGTCCACCATCCAGAACTGAAATATCATTGCTGACATGTACACATAAGGAACTGTTTGACATTGAAATTGGGACTCAAAAGAACTGTTGGCCCAGAAAGAAACTCACTACAGACTAATTCATTTGCATCTCAGCATAACCATCATTGCTTGTCCCATTTTTGGTTCTTATAAGTGTATTTCTAGTATCACATGAACTCACTCATCTAGGGGAAATAATGAACAACATAAACTGATGAACAAAAACAGACCCGGAGACAGGGAAGCATCGATCAGACTGTCAAACCTCAGGGAAAGTAGGGGAGGGTGGGAGTAAAGGGGAGAAATCAACCAAAGGACTTGTATGCATGCATATAAGCCTAACCAGTGGTCACAGACAACAGGGGGGTGGGGGTATGTGTGGGGAAGGGTTCGGGAGGGGAATGGGGGGATGAGCACAAATATGTGATACCTTAATCAATAAAGAAATTAAAAAAAATTTCCCATTATAAAAAAAAAAAATATTGAGAGGAAGGATCTGGGTGGTGCCATATTCTCTACACTTTACACTGTTTGGATCCAAGTTTTTCATATAATACCTTCTGGGAACAACTCCCCAGGATCCTGGCTGATCTCTTCCCCTGGGTAAACTTATAAGAAAAGGTTTGTAGGATAAATGACAGGCCCCACCACTGTAGCTGGTCTCAAAACTGCAAGTGATCTGCCACGTCTACATTTATCTCACCCTCAGTGGTCATTTCGGCTGGTTTAAGTGGTTTTCTTGGTGAGATAACCCAGAACCTCAACCACGAGGGTTCTGAACACTGGTCAATATACCCTTCTCAGGCTATGGCTGCCATATTCATCCATTCAGTATCAAAATTGGATGGGGGAGTACCAAGAGAAGTTCAAGTGGATCACATGGGTGCTAAACAGTCTTTCCTTTCCAGTAGCCTTAATCTCCTCCTTATGAGCAGAATCAATCACTCCTGCTATGTTGGAGACAACTTGCTTTGCTTTCTTAGACCCCTGGCATAAGAAGACGGAAATGACTGGATATAGCCCAGGAGCTTAAAAATTAATGAGTCTACTGTCTTACCTCTTGTAGCTAGTGTTTTCTTGCTGGGAACTGGGACCTTTAAATCCATAGAAACTACAGCTATTGATACCAAAAGCACATTACCAGACATGATGGATAGAACTATTTCTACTTCCGCCTCTTGCTTCTGGTTATATGTATTCCATCTTCTGTGGACCTAACCCCATATAATGATTACTGATTTATGCTGAATCCTTCCTTAGTTGTGGAGACGCAGCATCCTTTCAGGGTTATCATCTCTAAGCTGGCACCTTAAATGCACCTTCAAAAATGTATCCCATTGCTCTATCAGGCCAGCAGCTTCTAAGTGGTGCAGTAAGTAATGGGACCAGTAGATTCTATGGTCATATGACCATTGCCACATCTCTTTGCTGTAATGTGGGTTCTTTGATCCAACATAACATTATATAGAAACCATGTAAGTAGTTCAAATGCTCTGTATACTCTCAGATAGTGTTGCTGGCTGAAGCCCAATGAAGAGGAAAGTCAAACCCAGATCCTCCAAAATGTGTTCATATGTCTGTCAGAATCAAACACTGTCCCTTCCATGGTGAAAGAGTCCAGTGTAGTCCTCATCAAGGGATGGTGTCATATCATGGCAGTTGCAATAAAGGTTTCAATAGATTCCACCGGGAGCTTGAGAACAAGGATGGCCCCTCAGTGTTGTCTTTATTTAAGATAAGGGGGCTGGACCTTCATACTTGCTCTCCTACTAACCAGTTATTGGATGCTGGCTGTTCCCAGAAAGGCACAAGACTTTGGGAGAGATGGCTTCCTTCAGCTGACAGGGATTCCCAAAGAGCAATTTAGCTGAGAGCCTTCAGCCCCCAACCACCCCAGCAGGTGGGGGCGGAGGGGAGGTCTGGCAATACAGCATCCACTGAGGCGCCTACATTTTCCATGAGCGGGACCTTGCTTGCCATTGTTTTTCCTCCCTGGAGAAATGGATTGGCCCTGAATAGTCCTTACTCAGGACAGTTAGCAGATTGTTGGTGGTTTTAGCAGGAATTATTTTAATGGAGTGTTGGTAGGAGGGAGGAAGCCAGACATTTAAGAAATAACTCTGAAATAAGGAGGCAGAGCTAATGAATGTAAAACATCTCTTGCTAGAAACTTAGTTGAGAAGAAAAAAGATTCTGTAGATTTGGGGAGAATGAATTAGAATACCCTTCCTTCCCCAGTGAGTGTACTTCCAAAATAGATGGCTTGGGGTTGTAAAGGAAATTTGGAAAACTTTTTTCCTCTGTGTGAAGCTAATTAGTCCCCAGGGGAACTGAATCTGTAGCTCCAGCTTCATTAGTATCATTCTAACAGAATCACTGGCTGGAGAGCAACCAAGATTTGGGCAAGTTGTAGCAGACAAATCCAAGATTATCTGAGAGGTCAAGTTATTTACTAAGTCAGACAGATAGAATGGGTTTACATTCATTATCTACAAAATGCATCATAATGTGTGAGGTCTAACACTAGGGAATCTAGTGGGGTTGGCTGAAACTTTAAGAAAGTATTCTTATTTATGCCCCAAAGGGAGCATAAAAAGTTAAAGAAAGATGAAATTAGTGGCTCTGAGATATTTTTAATGGGACAAATATGAAGAAGACCAATGGATTCAGATGTGATCAGGACCTTGCATGTCATCAAATCAGGTGGTTGAATGTGACTATACTTTTTCAGTTACACATCTGTGTAAAATATGAAAAACTGAGCTCATTATGCTACAAGTATAACTGATGAGGGCAGGTGGGAATTCTCACCCGTTCATGAACCATTTGACAAAGCTCTGTTCTCATCCATAAGCAGAAAATCTATTTTTTCTTAGGCTGAGAAACAAGCATAAATATTTTTTTCCATTTCTTGGGTTTGAAAAGAAGAGTCATAAATTAAAGAGGTTGGTGGCCTGTATTTGTGATTTGTACTAACTACTTCCACTTATTCCTGAACCATCAAACGACAAATTATTATTGAAAATAGTGGGTTGCTGCCAGACCACTTAAGCCAATTCTGAAGATGAGTCATTAGATTTAAACCCCAGGAAGTGAAGACTCAGAAGGAGAGGAGATGTGTCCATGACCTCCTTATTCGTCCTCATTCCCCATTATAAAGAGAGAAAAGTAAACATATGGATAAACTGGAAACACGGAAGGGGGTCTAACTTCACACCTACTTCTATCACAATTAAGAAACCAAATAATAAAGTTTGTTAGCTTCTCTTGGTTTTCCTACCCACGTGAGACTGTCTCAGGGTTCTGATAATAATTTCCTAAAAAATCTTGCATTGGCGAAGCAGCCACAGTGGACAGTTTCAGTGATCCTAACACTCAAAGGCTTGAAATGCTACTTAAGGAAAATGCAATGAGTCTCTGGGAAAATAATTACCATTTGGCCTTGAAATTCTAACTGTATTTGTGCAAAATCAGGTGGGCCTGGGAAAACCAGGAACTGTTTTACAGAGTAGTACCCCCTTTTTTGTTTCCATTTAGGAATTTAATGAAAATTGCCACATAAGATTTTATAAAGCTTTGGGGGAAAGCCGAAACTATTCAAACCGGAAGAGCATTTAACGGTCACTTTCTCGATGAAGAAAATGATTCACAGAAGTTCTGAAACCTGCTCAAGGTTGCAGAGAGGTCTGATAGTTTGTTGTTTTTCTGTTTTTTGTTTTTTTTTGTGTGTGTGTGGTTTTTTTTTTTTGAGGGGGGGCTCAGTCACCAGGATGACGTGGAAGTGTTAAGCATTTCTCACAAATTTTGCCCACCTCAGTCATTCTTAATGTGCCTTGGAATACTGGTGAACAGATGTTCTGTGCATAAAGATTTTGCTAGACAAATGAATTTGGGAAATAACATGGGCTATTGCTCTTCTTGGAGCATAGTAACAACCCAGATGTCCTAATTAAAAAAATATTTACCTGTATTTATTAGAGAGTTGGCCCAGTATATTTGACAAAGGAACATTTATTCTGGGGAACACCTACCTATTTTAGTAGACAAGCTTTCCATGTGGGAAAGACTGATATGTTCATTTGGTATTAGCTCTGCCACATGAACTCAAGCTCCTGGGAACACTTTAAACTTTGTTCTGAGATTTACTGGGCCAGATTAGATTCTATTTAAAATTTTAAATTAACAAATAAGTATTTTGCTGAGGAAAATTTTCAAGCATATTGTTTCTGGTATTTTTATAGCAAAGCTTAGGAAATACCAAAGTTCCGTAACTCATTGAAATTTAGCATGTGGTTCTTGGAATCAAACAATCTGACGATTAACTCCCTAAGGGTGAAATATAAAACCATGAGTCAGGATTACCCAGCCAGCTCCACATGGGTGTGCCTAGCAGACTATGAGCTATTAGTAACTCTAAGTGAACCTGTTAGCCAACACCACTGAGCACATCAAATGACATTGTTACATTTCTTTAGGGTTTACCAATTAAAATGATTTTAGGCAATAACGTAAATGGATAAAAATGCAATAGAGTGGTAGGGACCATGTTGAACCAGGAAGCACTTGACCCCTAAAAGCAAACTCCCTCCCAAACTCCCCAAACAATTTGCCTATAATATATTTTCCAAACAAAACTCATTTGGGGTCTGAATTAGTTACATGGGATTTCAGTGTGTAACCTTTGTCTGGAACTTAAAAGAGGAGTCAAGATTTAATTATTCGTGGCTATTTATGAAAAACAGTATGGAGGGCCCTCAAAAAATTAAAAATTGGACTGCCTTAGGATGTAGTGATTCCACTCCTAGTTATATATCTGAAGAAACCCAAAACACTAATTAAAAAGATATGTGCACCTTTATGCTCACTGCAGCATTACTTACAATAGCCAAGATATGGAAGCAACCCAAGTGCCCATCAATAGATGAATGGATAAAAAAGTGGAATATTACTCAGCCATAAAAAGGAATGAAATTTTACCATTTGTGACCGCCTGGGATGGACCTGTCCTAGAGGGTATTATGCTAAGTGAAATAAGTCAGACAGAGAAAGACAAATGCCATATGATTTCACTTATATGTGGAATCTAAAGAACAAAACAAATAAATAATATAGAAACAGACTCTTAGATACAGAGAACAGACTGATAGTCGCCAGAGGAGGGGTGGTGTGGGGGACTGGGTTGAAAAGGTGAAGCAATTAAGAAGTACACATTGGTAGTTACAAAATTGTCACGGGGATGTAAAGTACAGCACAGGGAGTATAGCCAATAATATTGTAATAACTACATATGGAATCAGGTACTAGAAATATCAGGGGGAACACTTTGTAAAGTATATGATTGTCTACCATTTTGCTGTACACCTGAAACTAATACCAAAAATACTGAATGCAAACTAATTGAAAAATAAAATAAAATAGAGAAAAAAGTACAAAGGAACTTTCTAGAAAAAAAAAAAGATTTAAATAGTGGTGGCTAGAATGTTCCCAGAAATAGTGGCTTTCTGCTATCTAGTAAGATCAGGAAACTGAGTAATTGGCTATCCATATCATGATTTATGATGCATGGTTACAATCCATGAGCTTCATTTTACAAACAATATGCAGATTTGTTATTCCCTTGAAATTGGCAGAGAAATGGGAAATATATTTGGCATCCAGACTTGACTGATCATTACTGATTCGTCTAATGATTTGGAAGACACCAGGGGAGTCTGACAATGCTTCTGGGGCATCATTTGGGCCAATAGTTGCACTGTTCCAGGGAAACCCAAGGGCGTCACAGGTAGAGATTTTTCATCTGATAGTGTAGCAGCTCAAAGGGAGTTTGCTGTGGTGAGGTTAGATCTGTAGAATTTTCTGAGCAAATCAAAACACCACAATTTAAGAAAAGATTGCTAAAAAGTGACTGGATGTTTGAAAATTAGTACTCACATGGAAAATTACTTGGTAAGACTTGTCAGGAAATTGCTGCAGAAAGCAAGTTTTCAGGAGAGAAAAGGTTGTTATTGAAAGATAATTTCTTTTGGGGAGAGATTTAGTAAGCTTTTATTATTATTGATTTGTTTCTCCTTCCTTTCTTCCTTTCTTTCTTTCTTTCTTTCTTTCTTTCTTTCTTTCTTTCTTTCTTTCTTTCTTTCTTTCTTTTTAGAGAGAGGAAAAAAGAGGGAGAGAGAGAAAAAAAATCTATGTGACAAACATCCATTGGTTGCCTTCTGTATGCACAAAGGGATCAAACCCAACAACCTGGGTATGTTCCCTGATCAGGAGTTGAACCTGTGACCCTTTGGTGCGCAGGGCAATACTCCAACCAACTGAGCCACACCAGCCAGTGCTAGGGAAGAGGTTTAAATTAGTATAAATACCTAGTATCAGTAATGATAGTGCACATCTTCCTAGACACAGAAAGAGCATGATCCATGCAGGTTGTATTCTGATTCAAGGGCTTTACTGAGCCTTCTGCTTCTTAGAATTTCAGAACATAAAACAATCCATGAATTCTCTAAGGGTGATGATGTTTCTTCTCTGGACTCAGAAACCCTCCCCACAATGCCTGTTACTGTGCCACATCTAGATAAGGCACTCAATAACACACAGAAAAATGTGTTTCCTAGAAGAAGAAGAATACTGGCTAGCATTGACTGAACCCTTGCTACTTATGAACAAGGCAGTGAACTGAGTGCTTTATATATCATGCCCTTAATTCTTCTGGCAAACACTGTTTTACAGATAAGGAGACTGAACCCTGCAGCGGTGAGTACCTCATTCAACGTGACATGACAAAGTTGTAAGTCACAGGGTCAGGATCATATGCTTTTCACCATATTCTGTAACTGGATATGGATTTGTAAAAATGAAGATGTCTGAGGAGCAAATGGGTTTTGGGGAGGGAGTGGCTGGAATCTATAAAATATTAAATATGTTTGAGAAAATATAAATGGAGAAGAGATTTAAAGAAAGAGTGAAATAAGGCTTTAGAGAAGGGAGGGATTATTACAGGTTAAAAAAGTTCGATGCCATTCATCTTATCTGTGCTTTAAAACCAAGTAATGCAAACATTTGTGGCTATGAGACTGGGAGCCTACTGAAGTGGCGTCCTCAAACTACGGCCCGCGGGCCACATGCGGCCCGCCGAGGACATTTATCCGGCCCGCTGGGTGCAGCGGCCTGTTCTGCTTAGCAGCCGACTCATCCCGGGCTCGCAGTGCGCATAGGAATTTGTTCATAGTTTTTTTTTTAAACTATAGTCTGGCCCTCCAACAGTCTGAGGGACAGTGAACTGGCTCCCTGTTTAAAAAATCTGAGGACCCCTGAGTAGGTTAAGAGTGTGTAGTAGGTTGAATAGTGTCCCAAAAGACACGTCTGAGTTCTAACTCCTGGAATCTTAGAATGTGATCTTATTTGGAATAAAAGGGTCTTTACATCTGTAAGATAAGAATCTCCAGGTGATATCAACAAATCCAATGATGGGTACCCTGTAAGAGACAGAAAAGAAGACACAGAGAGGCACAGAGGAGAAAGGCATACAAAGACAGGGGCAGATACTGGAGTGATTTGTCCATAAACCAAGAAATACCAAAGATTTTCAGAGCCACTAGGAGCTAGGAGAGAATAGAAGGGACCCTCCCTCAGAATCCCCAGAAGAAATCTACTTTGTCAAAGGCTTTATTTCAGATTTCTGGCTTCCAGAAATATGAGTGAATAGATTTCTGTGTTTTAAGCCACCAAGTTCACAGTAATTTGTTATGTCCCCCCTAGAAAACTAATTCAGGGTGCCTGGCAAATTTATTTCTGTGGACCTGATTCCTGTAGCTCTCACGTTTCTTCTGAGGATGCATTTTCAGAGAAATGGTTTGATAAGAGAGAAACTGAGCTGGATATTCTGGTTTGGAAGCTAGAAAAGTGTCCCTTAAATATGACCTCTTAGGTGGGAGCTTTTATGTTCTCGCTGTGGAATTGGCATTAAAAACCAGACCATTAGTTTGATTCCTCAACTCCTCCACTTGATTTCTCTTTAATTCCTTCTGTGACCCAACCTTAAGCAATTAATTCAGTATCCGTTTCCAGGTCGGTAAACCAGGCTGCACTATCAGCTGCTTTTTTCAGCCAGAAAGACCGAGTAGTCTGCACTTAAGAAATGTCACAGACAAGTGAATACTCACAACGCCCAAGGAACAGGTGTCACGGCTGCTTCCCAGTCTGTCCCAGAGCTTGCTGCAGACTTATGCTTTTCTGTGACTGAGTTAGTGAGGATCTCCCGTAAAGGGTTAATGTTCTGGCATTAAACTATTTGGGCACAGACTCATTACACAGTGTCTCAGTGGGCACCAACAGCAAGCCTGCTATGGAAACAAACCCCCAGAGCTCTTAGAAGATGCTCTGAGATATACCTGCGGTGTTGCCACGGACTCAAAACACACATGGTGGGTCTGTAATGAATTGAGTCACTTTTCCCAGTGGACAGACTGATCTACTAACCTATGCTGCACTAACAGGTTCCTGTGGGTAAACGACACTCAAATACTGCACTCAACTACATGCACGTTTATGAACAGGTGTGAAAACGAAATTTGTCCACCTTAGAGATTTTGGGCTGTGCACTGTCCAAAATCACCTAGCATTATCCCACTTTTTACTTCCTGTTCCCTTCTGTTCTCATAGGGTTTAAATAATGTGTTACCCCTGCAGTATTTCATCTGTGCTGTCTTTTGAAAACATCTGCTATCTTTGCTGGGAAAGGGGAGAAATGTTATACTTTTAGCTGGTGAAAAACAATGCTGCTTCGACCCTTATTAATGCTAAAGAATTCCCTATTTACCCATTCATTCAAAATTTTTAGCAAATATTTATCAGTAGGCTCTTTATGCAGCCCTCTTTTAGGTATCAGAGAGAGGGCAACAGACCAAGTTTATAAAAGACAAAGATTCTCCTCTGGGAGTATGTAGTTCGGTGGGGAGAGACTACAGGCAGGGTAGGTGGGCAGAGGGTGCTGGTGGGTGTCTTAGTCAGCTTCAGCTGCCATACAAATACCATAGACCAGTGGTCGGCAAACTCATTAGTCAACAGAGCCAAATATCAACAGTACAACGATTGAAATTTCTTTTGAGAGCCAAATTTTTTAAACTTAAACTTCTTCTAATGCCACTTCTTCCGATAGACTTGCCCAGGCCGTGGTATTTTGTGGAAGAGCCACACTCAAGGGGCCAAAGAGCCACATGTGGCTCGCGAGCCATGGTTAAACAACAGACTTTTATTTCTCACAGTCTGGAGGCTGGAAAGTTAAAGTTCAGGGTATTGGCTGATTCCATTCCTGGTGAGCATTCTCTTTCTGTCTTGTAAACAGCTGCCTTCTTTTCCTCACATTGCAGAGAGAGTGCTTACAAATAATCAGAGTAGATCCCCATCCTTGTAACCTCATTCAACATTAGTTATTTCCTTTTCCAAGTGCAGTCATATTGGGAGGAAGCATAATGTAGTCCATAGTAGTGAGACAATGGAGGCTGCTATTTTATGTAGGATGGTCATGACAAGCTTCCCTGACTTTTGATCTGAAAGCTAAAAGAAGTGAGGGAAGGAATCTTTTGGATAACTGGAGAATGCTTCCCATTCCAGACAAGAGAGCAAAGGCAAAGTCCTTGAGATGAGAAAGTGCTTGGGGAGTTTGGGAAACAGCTAGAGACCGGTGAGTCTGGAATGCAATGATCCAGGGACAGAGTTCAAGAACTTGGACTCAAGAGAGGCTCAAGGGTTGGAGCAGGCTTTGCAGCACTTTGCAGGTCATTGTAAGATCCTCAGTGGAGATGTGGCATGATTTGACTTGTTTTAGAAGAATCCCTAGGGTGTGTACTTCTCTTTTGTTTCCCATGGTAGTGAGTCTTCCAAGATGGTACACAACAATTCTTTCCCAACCTGTACATGTACATCTCTTGTCATATGAGTAAGCAGAGATTATTTTCTCTCTTCTTGAATCTGACATATTCCCAAGATTTTACTGAAGCAGATAAGTGTTTTTAATGTGAAGAATGGGTTGTAAACAGGAGTATGACTCAAGAGGGAAGGGCATTTTAAAAAGTGCATGAGGCAGAAAAGGAAGTCTCTAAAACAACCCAAATTGTCCCCCAGGGAACTCTCCACTGAGTGCACATTTTAAAAGGTCATGTAAAAAAAATTGAATGAGCAAGAGATAATCAAGAATGAAAGCCAAGGATGGTGTTGTGAAAGCTAATGACTGTGCTCAATTAACACTTATGAAAAATGAACGAAGCAAAGGCATCGTACCTATTCTCAGAACAGAATATAAGTAAAATGGCTCAACCAATGTTCTGCCAAGATGATGCAACATTAGCAAGTAAAAAAGAGAGATCCGCATTTACTTGCTCCTCTCATCTTTCCATCTCTTTGGTCAGGGCCAAAGGGCATCAATCTGGGTGCATAGGGAAGAGGCATTACTGAAAGAAACTTGAATTTTTCATAAATGGGGACATCTATCATGGTCCTGGTCAAAGGAGGTAAGTATTAAATTCTTGCCAAAGTTATGTATAGATTTAATAAAAACTCCATTTAAAATCCCCATGGGTATATATCCTTCAAAGCACATGTTCAAGAATGATTGTAACAGCACAACTCATTGTAGCTAAAAACTGGAAATAATCCAGCAGAGTATATATAACCTTTTTAGACTAAGGTTGATTGCAGGCAACCAAAACCACGAGAAACGGATAAGCAGGGACAACTGTACTTCCACTGTATTTAGGTTTCCCAGTGAAGTGACTGCAGCTCCCACTGTAAGGTCTGCGCTACAGAGAAGGTGGTTCACCACACTCTTCAAGGATGCCAGAGCTTGCCCCATGAACTTATTTTTCACAGTCGTGGTGAAAGCTATGTCTTCTGGACCCTCCTAGTGTGACTGAGTAGATCTTAAATAATAAATCCACTGTAACATTGATTCTCAGCAATCTCAGCCCTAAGGTTGCAGATTAGGGTCTCCTTCAGGGCACATACTGAAGCTTTCAGGTCATTTATCCATTCCCAGTAGCACCTGAGCTGGGAATTAGAATCCCTGAACTCATCCTTTTATTTTTTTTACTTTGTCCAGCACAATTAAGAGCACCCAGCCTACCTCATTATATTCATTAGTTTGCAAAAATGTTTGAAAGTATTCAAAAATGTTCAAATGTTGGAAAGTACAAAAATGTCTGGGTGACACTTCACACTTGCTTTTTATAAGTTGTTGACTAGAAGTATTAAATGGTGATTTTTGCATTTCTCTATTGCCAGGTCACACCATGGAGTGTCTGTGCTGTCTTTCCTATTGGAAATAGAATCATACAACCACAAGGAATTGAATTCTGTAACAGCCAGTGAGCTTGGCAGAGGACTCCAAGCCTCAGATAGGAGAAACCCCATCAGCCTTGTGAAATCCTGACCCACAAAAACTGTGACATAATAAATTTGTGTTGTTTTAAGTCACTATTTGTAGTAATTGAATCGATGGCACAGCAATAGAAAAGTCATACTTTAAGAATTGCTTTAAAACTTTTTTAAAAGGAGCTTATTATATTATATATTAAAACTCATTTCAAAACTTTGATAATCAAAACAGTATCATTCTTAGCACCAAAAGGTAATGTAAAGAAATCACCAGAAAAAAAGCAAGTAGTTCTGTAACCAATTGAGTGTGTATGTATAGATATTGCACCTGATATAAAGAAATGATTTTGAACAATATTTTTGGGAATATTGACTACTATTAAATACCTGGGGGTAAAATTAAATTTAAAGTCATATCTTACAACTATAAAAAATATGACAGAGTTAAATCTAAGAAATAATATTATGAGAAAACTGGAGATGGAGAAATATTTGCAAATGTAAAATGTGGTGACATGTACCATGAACTTTAATAAAATTCATATTTCTAAGTCTAGTAATTTCCCTTCTAGGAAAACATTCTCAGAAATAAGATAAAGATTTTGAATAAGTATTTTCCTTTTAGCATCCATTATAATTCAAAAAATATGCAACAATAGGGAAGTGTTGAAATAAATTGATATAGTAATATGCTAGTATGTACATGTCTTCAAAGAGAAGAATCTAAGTGCATCAGACAAAAACTTTTTACTAAAAGCATTTACCATTTAAAAAAAACTTGAACTTACACTATGTTAAGTAGAAAACTAAGGAAAAAAACTATAAAAATATTTAAATATAACATGTGTATAAGGAAAATTTAAAAACATGAAAAATGAAAGAAAATATGAACTTTGCATAACAAGCTCACCATCCAGTACCAATTACAGTTACCATTTTGTTAAATATCTTTCTTGACTTTTCTCAAAAGTTAAGTATAACTTTAAATAAAACTGTAATAATGCCTTATGCTGTATTTTATAAATTGTATTCAATAATATATGATAGACATATTTTTATGAAAATAAATCGTATTTTAAAAATTTGACTGGCCTCATAGCATTTCTTTTTATGCAAGTGAGTTGTTTTATCATTTCTATATTGACTTTTTTCACTTTTTTTTCTTACAATATTCAATGCTGTGATAATCAGTCTGGTAACTAATTCACATTATTAAAAAGTTACATTAGTGTATATGTTTTTTTAAGCCAGAAAAATAATAAATTATATAACTTGTAATTAATATGAAATTATAAACATAAATGGAAATGAGCTCTAAGATGATAGAGAATTTAATAAGAAAGTTACTTCAGGTTTTAATTTCCACATATATAAAAACAACTTTAAAAAATATGTGCGTAGTTAAAAAGTCAAGTCTGGCTGGTGTGGTTCAGCGGTTGTGTTGACCTAAGAACTTGGAGGCCATGGTTCTGTTCCTGTCAGGGCACATGCCTGGGTTGTGTGCTCAATCCCCAGTGTGGGGCATGTGGGAGGCAGCCTATCAATGATTCTCTCTCATCATTGATGTTTCTCTCTCTCTCTCCCTCTCACTTCCTCTTTGAAATCAATTTAAAAAAGAAAAAGTCAAATATGCCAGAGGTGTTTCTAAGGAAAGCAGCTGTATGAAGAAGGGGGGAGCTTGTTTATTACCTAATTTAGGGTGAAAGTGTGGTATCTTAGCTCTTTTGCTTTGGAAACCCTAATGTTAGAATGTACAGACCATTTCTTTGGGGTACCTTTTAACAACAAGGGCTTTAGTTCTCTTGAATTTTTTGTTTAATTTTTAATAAAAGACTTGTCCTTACTGAAAGGGTGAATGCCTGTCTACTTGTGCATTCGCTCTTGGGGTGAAGGATGATCGGACCTGCATTCTATAGATTAAATTGTCCCCTGTCCCATATTTTGCCTCATGGTCCACCCTGACCCTCCGTTGTACTTAGAATGCCCAAATTCAAGGTTGCCTGTGGTTCTTTAAGTCAGGGCAGGTCACCTTCCTTCTCAGATGCTCGTCCATCTCTGTCTATTCTTGACCACAAATTCCTCCACCTGGATCATCCATAATACCTGCATCTACTTTCCATTTTTCTAGAAATTTATTGAAAACTTAAATCTACTGATGCCCCCCTTTATCTTCTTAGTTGTAAGTTAAAATTAATATTAATCGTTAAATTAATATTATTAGTCCCCTGCAATAAATTAGTGGAGGCACAGGTAGGAGATGTGTATGTCTAATACACCACTTTGAACTGGAAGTTTCCTACTTGTTTTAAATGTGCTTGATTATTGATTCTAGCATGTACAACCTGTGCAGTAATTAGGAAGTTGATATCACTGAACTTTATTTTCTCCATCTATACAATGGCTGTAAAAAAAAAAAAATGCCTTGTCTACTTCTTAGATGGGATCAAAGGAAACTATCACAGCCATACAACAGAGCTTCATGAAGCCCCAAAGCTACACACAGCCAGAGTTTCTTTTATTCCCTCAGTTTTCTTCCACTTGATATTTTAGCTCATAAAGGATTTCTCAAAAAATAAAGACTCTTCTATAGTTATTTTATGCTAGATAAAACTTAATATGCTTTGTAACTGTCAAGCAAATTTGTTCAAAGAGGAGTTATTTTTTGAATCACTTTCATGGTGCTATTTTCTTTTTATTGTTTCAAAATATCAGAGGTCTAAGCAAAATATTATAATAGGCAAGACCATCCAGGCTGCTAATTTTTTATTCAATAAGAAAACTAATTATCTGGTAAAAGGAGAATAAAAGCACTTGTGAAATCTTTAATCAATGTGTTAATTGAAAAACTAGTTCATTTTCCTTGTTGTCAGATCATTAGGATCATGTTGTAGCTTATTCATCAGCCTCTGAAGAAGAATGAAATGTGAGATCCTTCAGTCAGCTTGACTCCTGGTATTTTTACTATATAATTTTCCTATAATGCCTTGCCTTATGCATGCTAGCTGCCTAAGGACAAATTAAAAATGATCAATATAACTAAGCTTTTATTCTCTTTCATTTGCTGCTGTGACTCAGTACAGTTCACTTTTTGGTGATTAATAACTAGCTAAGAGAACTTGCCTGTAGACATACACAGGACTTCCTGTTCAGTCATCAAGCCATTAATCTTTTAAAAAAATATTTTTATTGATTTCAGAAAGGAAGGGAGAGGGAGAGAGAGATCGAAACATCAATGTTGAAAGAGAATCATTGATTGGCTGCCTCCTGCACGTTCCCCCATTGAGGATCAAGCCCGCAACCCAGACATGTGCCCTTGATCGGAATCGAACCCGGGACCCTCCAGTCTACAGGCGGACACTCTATCCACTGAGCCAAAACAACTAGGGCTCAAGCCATTAATCTTGAGCATGTATCAGCAATAGGTATTAATCATTAATATTAAAATACAGTGTTGTTATTAGGCAAGGGATTAGAAGGAGTACAGAATGTGTCTATTGCTTAAACAAACAAACAAACAAAGAACCACAAAGAATTCAGTATCTATTTCCAGGCTTCCAAATTATGAACTTGAAAATCATTGGTACCATAGCTCGTTACTCTAGAATTAACACAAGAATCATCCCTTACTTTAAACATTGTGTTCTTTATTTCTAGAGATAGAAAAACAGAAATACATTTTTAGAGACTGTGATGATCATGGAATATGGTTATTTTTATAGCTTTCAGTGGATATTTAAGCTATTAAAAGTCAATATAAGCTTTTACTAATTATATTTGTGTTCAATTAATGGGACAGAAGAGCCAAATACCAAGGGATTTATAAAGGTTGGCATTCAGATTTATCTCTTTATTTCAAGGAAGTTGCAGATATCTTCCAGGCTAATGTTTCCTAAGCTTGCTTAGCTATAGAAATTAGTTAGGGTGTGCATTGGTTAGGTACCTCAAAACTCAGTTCCTTAACACAGCTCTCTAATATTGCCTGCAAATCTGTGGGCTAATGGTGTGAAGCTGCCAGTCAGCTCGGCTTGGGTGATCTTGGCAAGGCTCACTGTATGTCTGCAGTTAATTCTTGGGCAGATCTGCATCGTCTCCCTCATATGTCTGATGACTGACTGGCTGTCAACTATGGGACAGGGTGACAAGGGCCACATGTCTCTATTAATCCAGATATCAGTGTCTGTCTTAACACAGAAGTTTGTTAATTCTATACAATTCCAAACCCAGGGAACTTTCTAGTCCACTTTATCTCACCCACAACCTCTTCTCTTTCCAAGATTGATGAAGTTAGTGAAGATCTCTCAGAACCCCATTTTCTGCAAAATAAGATAAACTAGGCCGAACTTTTTAGTTCTTCTTTCAAAATATAGGACAACAACATGTTCCAGAGATAGATGGTAGCTCCATGGGGTTCATATGTCAATGTCACTCACTGGCCCTTTGGTCAAACTTAGCCTTTGAAATACGGCACTATTAACCCTATGGGAATATATCGATAAATTCATTCCCTCTACAAACATGTTGAGTATCTATTATGTCCCAGGCTCTATACTAGTAAATATAAAGATATTAAACAAAGACTTTTTTGCTTAAACATTGGATTTGTTAGAAGAAAGAGAAGGACTTTCTTGCCAGAGAACTATCCAGGAATGACTTGAAATTAATTATAGCAAATAATATATTTTACTACATATACTTTATCTAAACATCAACAAAAGCCTTTATCTTGAAAACTCAGGTAACATTTGCACTTGTGGACGAAAGGGGCCACATGCTAACCTGACAAGCTCAGGGAAGGCGTGCTTGGCGGTCTTGCAAACTCAGAGACCTAAAATAATCACAAAGGATGGTCTGAAATTGAACGTTAACTAAAAGCAGTTATGGTGGGTAGTTACATCCTAGGCCAGTATCTTCACTGACAAGGTCAACCTTTTCCTTAACTGAGCCTATCTGTCTTTTTTCATCTATAATAACTTACCCTTGAAATGTCTGGGTAACTTGTAACTTCACTTTTTCTGGAGCCCCTGGGGCACAACCAAATGTGCCTGGGTGCCAGTACAGATACCACAAATTCCTTCATTATCATGTTAATTGTTCCTGCACCCACCTAAGTATGTGTGTATCATTTTGCTTTTTATCCAGTCCCAGGGGTTTCCGCACTTTGCTTTCTCCCACCGCTTTGGTCTATCACCAATGAATTTCATGTAACCCACCTAGGTCCCTTTCACTGATTGCAATGTATAAATATAGATGTAACCCACCATTCTATGGAGCATTATCCCAATTTGTTGAGATTCTGCTTCCCGGCAATTATTGACAGATTGGCTCAAATAAACTCACAAAAATTCTTTACAGGTTTGAATGTTTTTATGTTATCACACTATAGGAATATTTTTAAAAAATAATTTAATGTCCAGATTAAAAATAAGCATCCTTAAATTTTGTATTCTTGTGGGTTCTCTGTTGGGATACCTTGATTATTTGAAATTCAGTAAAATAAAGAGTGGGACAAATCTTAAAATAACTTAAATTCACAGTGTGACCACAGGTTGATGAGACACTGGTATAGGTTAGATTATTTCAATGTTTGTACTCAACAAGCTCTATCAATGAGTCTCTCATGTATTTCCTAGTCTTTAGTAATGGTTCTTAAATAATGAGGCCTTTCCTCCCTTCAGAAAATGTTTTCCTGAGTGCCTACTAAATGTTAAGCACTTGGGATATACCAGTATACAGAACAAAGGCCCTGCTTTCGTGGAGCGTAATTAAAGCCTATTGAAATCCAAATGATGTTCGAATCTTTAGGATTTTCAGTGTTGGTTATAGTACCTTGTGCTTAAAAAAAAAATAATTAAGGACAAGGTGAGGCAAATACCATGTTATAGGAGTGCTCATTTTGTAGACTTCCCCAGAAAATTTTTATTTTGAAAGAAATCAATTGCACCTTCCCTAAATAATATATATATATATATATATATATATATATATATATATATATATATATATATATATATTTAAACTATGAAGTGCTGAAAAATAAATACAGGAAATATTCTCCAAGGAGACTGGGGACTGGGGATCTGGGAGTATCTGGGGAGGAGCATGGGAATTTGGGTATTCACGGTTCTCAGAGAGGCCAGTGGAGCAGGAGCCTGAGGAGGAGGAGAACAGGGAATGGGGACAGGCGGAGCTGCTCCAGCTGCAGGCCCCTGGGACAGGCCCACAGGAAGCAGAGGGCATGGCTGACTGGGGCTGAAGGAAAATTCCAGACTCCAGGGGCAGTGCCTTCAGCCAGGACTTCATTAAACAAACAATAACCAAAAAAACCCAGAAAACAACAACAAAAAAAACCACCCCTAAGTGGGAGTATTCAGGAATGAAATAAAATAACATGGAAGTAGTTTATTTTGTTAAAAAAGAACAAAACTGATTTTAGCCTTCAGGCCCTGTTAATAAAGGATCCATCAGAAAAGAGAAAAGATACTGATTGCAGAGGAAGCAGGAAGGATGAAAGAGCCCAAGGGAGCCACCATTTGGGAGGAAAATCCAAATTTGCTGAAGCAGATCTGGGCTGTGGAGGATGGCCTGGGAGTGACTGGCTAGAAACAGTTGGCAGGAATCTGAGCAGAGAAAGAAGGCACTGAGATGAATCTGAGAAACTTGACTTAGTATGTGGTTTGGGCCAGAGCACATGTTGTGTCCAAAAACCCATGAGGCTTAGAAGCTCTCGGTCTTCGTGACAGCCACATTCATCTCTTCCCCACACCCTTGTGGCCACCTCCTCTGGGAACCAGTCATGGCTCATTTCTACCAAAAAGCTGCCAATATCTGTACCTTAGTTTTCCTGCTTCCTTAGGACCCTCAGAATGTGAACAGGCGAATAAATATTTTGTACATAAAGGGTGGGGCAAAGTAGGTTTATAGTTGTGAGTACACAAAACACAGAGTTTATTCTTGTAATATTTATTAATTATTGCATTATTTTCCATACGAACAATTGTAAATCCAATTTTGCTAATAGACATAAAATGTATATACAATGTGGCTAATACTATAATAAATATAAAACTTACTAGAAGCCTGGCCTGCGGGATAGGGCCGAAACTGGCTTTCTGACATCCCCCTGGGAGGTTGGCCAGCTGGGGAGGGACCGTGGGAGGGCTCCAGGGTATGTCCGGCCCATCTCACTCAGTCCCGATTGGCTGGACCCCAGCAGCAAGCTAACCTACCGGTCAGAGCGTCTGCCCCCAGGTGGTCAGTGCACATCATAGCCAGTGGTTCAGCGGCTTTAGCATATCATTAGCATATCATGCTTTGATTGGTTGAACAGCCAACTGGATGATTGGACACTGAGCATATTAGGCTTTTATTATATAGGATTACTTATAGTATAATAAGAACCTGTATGTAAATGTACATATACATATGGTGAGGAAAACTTATGAGGCTAGAACTGAACCAAGTTATTAAACAAAAGAGGGATCACAAAACTAGAAAAGTTTTAAAGAACCAGTATGTTTGGTCCATCTTAAAGGCAGGGTAGATTATAGGTCAGGCATTGGGATTCCAGAGTCAACTCTCTCTGGTTTTCTTTGGATTTCTGTCACTTAGAGTTGTGTGAACTTCTCTTGCCTCAGTTTCCCCTTTTGTAAGCTGTGAATATTGATAGGATACATTTCATGGAGTTGTATGAAGTTTACGAGTTCATATCTGAAAAAAACTCAGAATGATGTCTGGCCCATTGTAAGCACTTGAAAAATTATGGCTGTTGCCCTGGCTGGTGTGGCTCAATTGGTTGAATGTTGTTCCATGCACCAAAAGGTCACTGGTTCTATTACTGGTTAGGATACATACCCAGGTTGCAGGTTCACTGCCCCATTGGGGTGTATATGGGAAGCAGCTAATCAATGTTTCCCCCTCATATCAATGTTTCTCTCTATCTCCAAGACTACCCAGCAAGGTTATCATTCAAAATTAAAGAAGAAATAAAGAACTTCCCAGACAAAAAAAGGCTAAAGAAGTTTATTATCATTAAAACAGAATTGTAAGAAATGCTAAGAAGACTGCTATAAGAAGAAGAAATATAATAGGGAGAGGAACATAGACATTGTGCTAAGTGAAATAAGTCAGTCAGAGAAAGATAAATATCACATTATCTCACTCATTTGCAGATTATAATGAACAAAATAAACTGATGAACAAAAACAGATCCAGAGACAGAGAAGCATCGATCAGATGCTCAAACCTCAGAGGGGAGGGTGGTGGTAAGGGTAGAGGTCAACTGAAGGACTTGTATGCATGCTTATAAGCATAACCAATGGACATAGACACCAGAGGGGTGAGGGCATGAACAGGAGTGGGGTGGGGGGCAATGGGGGATAAGGACACATATGTAATACCTTAATCAATAATAAAAAAAAATTTTTAAAAAGAATAAAAATGGCAATAAATAGGTACCTATCAATAATAACCTTAATGTAAATAGATTAAATGCTTCAACCAAAGGACATAAGGTAGCTGAATGAATAAGAAAAACATGACCCATAATATGCTATCTATAAGAGACCCACCTTAGAACAAAAGACTCACACAGGATGAAAGTAAGGGCATGGAAAAAAAAAGCTGGGTTAGCAATACTTCTGTCTGACAAAATTGACTTCAAAACAAAGTTCGTAAAAGATACAAAGAAGATCATTGTATAATTCTAAAGGGACAGATCCAACAAGAGGATATAACTCTGGTAAACATATATGCACACAATTTAGGAGTACTAAAATATATTTTAAAAAATAAACTCCTGGAGGATTTTCAGGGAGAGATTGATAGCAATACAAAGTAGGGGATTTTAACACCCCACTTATATCACTGGATAGATCTCCCCGACAAAAAATTCAACAAGGAAATAGCGACCTTAAACAACACACCAGGTCAGATTGATTTAATTGATAATTACAGAACATTTCATCCCAAAGCTGCAGAATATACATTCTTCTCAAGTGCACCTGGAACATTTTCCAAGGTAGACCACCTGTTAGGACACAAAATAAGCCTTTGCAAATTCAAGAAGATTGAATTCATATCAAACATCTTCTTAGATCAAAATGTCATGAAACTAGAAATCAACAATCATAAAAGCACTCAAAAATATTCAAACACATGGATAAAGGAAGAAATAAAAAAAATCCTGGAAACAAATGAAAATGAACATAAAACAACCCCAAATCTTTGGGACACAGCAAAAGCAGTCCTGAGAGGGAAATTCATAGCATTACAGGCCTACCTCAAGAAACAAAAAAAATCTCAAATAAGTGATCTAACTCTATAACTAAAAGAACTAGAAAGATAACAACAAGAAAAGCCGAGGGTAAGTAGAAGGAAGGAAACAATAAAGATCAGAAATAATAAATAACATGAAATAACAATATAAAAGATCAATGAAACCAACAGCTGATTCTGTGAAAAGATAAACAAGATTGATGAGCCACTAGCCCAACTCATTAAGGAACAAAGAGAGAGGACCCAAATAAATAAAATAAAAAATTGAAAGAGGTGAAGAAACAACTGACATCACAGAAATACAAAGAATTGTAAGAAAATACTATGAACAGCTATATTCCAACAAGCTGGACAACCTAAGTGAAATAGACAAATTCCTATAAATATACATTTTTCCTAAACTCAAGCAGGAAGAATCAGAAAACCTGAATGGACAGAAAACAACTAATGAAATGGAAGCAGTAATAAAAGAAAACTCCCAGCAAACAAAAGCCCTGGACCAGATGCCATCACAGGTGACTTTTACCAAATATTCGAAGAAGAACTCATACCTATCTTCCTCAAACTATTCCAAAAATCCAAGAGGAAGACTTCCAAGCTTTTTTTATGAGGTCAGCATCATCCTAATTTCAAAACCAGATAAAGACACACTACAAAGAAAGAGAATTATAGGCCAATATCCCTAATGAGCATAGTTGCTAAAATCCACAACAAAACATTAGCAAATTAGATCCAGCAATACATTAAAAAGATCATACACCATGACTAAATTGGATTTATTCTGGAGATGCAAGGCTGGTATAATACTTGCAAATCAATACATGTGATACATCACATAAACAAAATGAAGAATAAAAATCACATGATCGCCTGGCTAGTGTGGTGCAGTGGTTGAATGTTTACCCATGAACCAGGAGGTCAGGGTTTGATTTCTGCTCAGGGCACATGCCTGGGTTGAGGGCTCAATCCCCAGTAGGAAGTGTGCAGGAAGCAACCAATCAATGATTCTCTCTCATCATTGATGTTTCTTTCTCCCTCTCCCTTTCTCTCTCTGAAGTCAATAAAAAATATTTATTTTATTTGTTTTAAAAGAATGGAGGACTTGGAAAGAAAAGGTTTAAAAAAAACCATATGAGCCCTGGCCGGTATGAGCGTCACTTTGTGCACCAGTTCAATCCCTGGTCAGGGCACATACCCAGGTTGCAGGTTCAATCCCCAGTTGGGGTATGTACAGGAGACAACCAGTTGGTGTTTCTCATATCAATGTTTCTCTCTTTCTCTCTCTCTCCCTCTCTCTCTCAGTTCCCCTTTCTCCCTCCCTCTCCTTTCCTTTCTCTCTAAAATAAAATAAACATATTTTTAAAATCACATGATCATATCCATAGACACAGAAAAAGCATTCGGCAATTAATGTAAACTTCATTGAAAAATAAAATTTTAAAGAAGTAGAGATTCACACAGCAAGTCTAACAACTTTAACCCCACTCACCCCATTTTTAAATTTGTTCTTGAAACTACTTATATCTGCTGGTTCATAAATTATATGTGGCTGCCCTCCTTATAGCCTCCTTCTAAAGAATCTGTTGTGAAAGGCTCAGTTTGTAATCTAATTCTTCTTGTCTGTCAGGGACCCTCCAACCCTGACCACAGCAGACTGGTCCTCTGGTCTTCGTCACAACAAAAAGGATCATAAGGAAACCCAGCAATGAGATAGCTTGGTATGATGCTGACTAAGAGTAGAGTTTTATAGTGAAAAGTGCTATATTGGCTAAAATAGATGTTCTTTCCTGGGAAATTCACCAGGGAGAAAAACAGGGAGAATGAGGTTTTGGGGAACAATATAAGCAAAGAAACCACTTGGAAGATAATAGTTCAATTTGTTAGAGTGAATTAACACTAAGAGAATGTTTCATTTATTCATTATTCATTTATTCATTCATCAAAATAGGTTGAGCATGTAAATGTTTGTTGATATTATAGGTACAATGTGGGATACATCTGAGCTCATTCTAAAAAAAATTAAGTCTACTTGGGACGTGAGATATAAAGCTAAATTTCAATTTAGAAATTCAATATCAATAAAAGAGTTGTACTTTACTTATTTATTTATTTTTAGCTTTCCCAGAACCAGTCTCCTTTTGTGCTTTTTAAACATCAAAGGGGTTTCTCTTTTGGTACAAAACTTTTTGGAGTCTTCCCTAACTACTCTGTTTAAAAGCATAATCTGTCCCTTCCATTTCCTATCTCTCCTGACTTCCATCATCCTTGCCCTATATTTCCTCAACACACTTAACACCTTTTAACATAATTGTATTGCTTACTTATTTGCTGTATTCACTGGTTATTGCCTGTTTATATCTGCAAAAATTTAAGATCCCCAAAGACAGAGATTTTTGTCTGTTTTGCTAAGTGGTGTATTCCTAGTATAGAACAGTGCCTGGAACATGACAGGTGTTCGGTTAAGATTTAGTGGATGTTAAATGAATGAAACTTGAAGAATCATAGATAAAAATGTTTCTTAAAATCTTTCTTCCTGCCTACTTAACTACAATATTCTGGATAAACTGAAAACTTTTGGGGGAGGGGATTGTCATATTGAACTAGTCTTATTTTTTTTTTAATATATTTTATTGATATTTTACAGAGAGGAAGGGAGAAGGATAGAGAGCTAGAAACATCGATCAGCTGCCTCATGCACACCTCCCACTGGGGATGTGCCCGCAACCAAGGGTACATGCCCTTGACTGGAATCAAACCCGGGACCCTTCAGTCCGCAGGCTGACGCTCTATCCACTGAGCCAAACCGGTTTCGGCTGAACTAGTCTTATTTTGCCAAGTTTTTACATTGCTCTCAGGGCCCATCGAGGAGGGTAGGACTATTTTATCCCACTCTGGGCCTAAAGACTCCAGAAAGATGTATCATTTGAGTTCTAGTGTCAGCTTTTTCTTTGATGTCAGTGGACCAGGGATCTTTTCTCACCACTACCATCTAGCTAAACTTCTTCCTACTCTGAATTCTTGGCTGATTCAGTGGTGGACTTGTGGAAGTCCAGAGGAGAAAGCCTGCTGCACTGGTGTTGGAAATACAGCTAAGTAGGTCAGAATTAATTTCGAGGTCATATTTTCTCATTTCTAATCATACCAGCAATCATTTAAGCTAAGTTTCATCTTGCCCATTTATGGATAGAGAACATAAGGGCTAGGGAGCTGCCTCTTACCAAAACTCACGTGGTTGGTGAGTGGAAAGGATGGGACTTGGCTGAGGGCTGCGTAGCTTCAGAGTTAGTATTGTTTTCTTACCATCATTTTGCTTCTTTGAGGATCTGGAAACGTGTTTGTTCAAGTAATCTGTATAAAATTCCATTCAGAAAACTTACTCTGTGGCTTCTGGCTGCTCATGGGACTTTTATTTCCTGGTTCACTTTTTCATTTTTGTTTTTTTAAACCTTTCTTATAAAGTTGAGGTTTAAAGTGGCTGAGTTCTAGTCAGAGACACTTTGTAGCATATGCCAATGAGTTCTATATGCCCTTGTTTCTGGAAGGTATTCTAGAGTCCCTTTTAAAAGCCAAGTATGGATTTGAAGGTTAGTACTTAAGTTCAGAGCAGCAGGAAAGAGCACATATTTGAGCAAATAGCTGCCTTGGACATGGACAGCTGCCTATGATTACATTGGTTGACAATGACTGACTAAAAATCGATGGAGACCAACTCTTTCATGCTTTTCCAGATTAGAAGGCCGTTCTCCCTCCTAAGAGGAACTGTTGTGTATCTGTTCCTGGCATCACTTTAGAGGTTTAAGAGAAAAAATTAATTATTAAACTCCCTACACAGTGAATTTAAAAAAATGAAAGAGAAAATGACTTAATGAAATTAGGGTAACAATAATACCATTTTTATTGTAAAAAATATAAACAAACGTTCCCTAAATTGGCCTTGGAGGAAGATCTTCACATAGAACTGGTTTCAGCTTGACTCCTAGCACTCATGCTTTTCCAGATTAGAAGGCCATTCTCCCTCCTAAGAGGCCCATTCTCCATGGCAACTTCTCCCTCAGTCCCTCGGGGCCTAACAGGGACAGATAGCCCTAAGACTTGGGAACAAACACAGACTTTGGGCTGGGAAAACAAACAAACTTTACTTCTACAGAGCCCAAGGGTTTGGGTTTCCTCTCACCATTTCTAGAATAAGTTTTTACTCTTAATAATTATGCCTGGCTTTCGACCAAACTAAAGAAGTCACCAGCTGCTTTTTTGAGGTCCAAGACTATCTTTGCATGATCCCTACTCTCATCTTTCATCTCCACTTCCTCTCCTCTTTCCCAACATTGCCATTATTTTTCAGCTAATTTGGCCGCAGACTGTTGGTCTCTACTTCCAAGAAGCTGTTTTCTTACTGACTTCCTCTGGACTAGCCTTTGGTGGCAGGTGGTCCTTCGGGATTGACTATTGAAACAGCTCTCCTTATCTGAGGGCAGTGGGAAGAGTCAATGCCTTTCAGATTAAATTCTTTGGCTGATAATATAGAGACATGAGATGATTCATAGAACATTTATTTATTAAAGCCCTCTTTCATTCATGCTTTCAATCTCCCAACAAATGGGTTTCATGCCTCTATTTGCCTTTAAGATAAAGGCAGGACTTACCACTCTATTTGGAATGCTTCATCCTTTCTTCACTTAGTTAACTCTTACTTATGGTTTATATTTTAGCCCAGTTATTATTTCCTCATCTTTTCTTCCCTAGCCTATAATATTAGGTATCCGTAGAATCCTTTCCTTTTACTTAATAGTTCTTTCTTAATGCTTTTATTTTTCTATGCGATAATTTGATCACTGGTGTTCTCCAACGTAAGCTGGATATTTGTTTTGATCAGCTTTGAATATTCAACATCCAGCAAGCACTCAAGAATAATTGTGTGATATAAATAGAGTAGGGAGACAATCAGACTGGTGTTTGTCTAAGGCATATTGGGTTATGGGATAAATAGAATATAGGAAAAACTTCTGGAAATGACACTTAAATTCTAGATTCTAAGAACAAAGAACTTAGGAGGTGGGAGCTTATGATGACAGCATTCCAGGTTAGGGCAAGGTGTTAAGCCAAAACTTGGAAGTGGGAGGAAACATGACTGCTGTTGGAGGGAAGGCAAACAGCTCAGAGAGTCTGAGGGATGGAGCGAGAGCTGGGGAGTTGACAGTTGAGACTGGACATGGAGATTGAGGCACATCCCGAAGACCTTGCACACTGTGCTAAAAAGTTCTGACCTTGTAAGATATGTACACATATAATACCTTAATAAAAGAAAAAAAAAGTTCTGACCTTATCCTGCAGGTGATGAGGAAAACACTGAAGCATTTTCCTTGGGGCAAAAGCATGAATAGACATATTCCATGCTCAGAGGGATGTGTAGATCCTAACTTGAGTCACAGGCTCCTGGAGGAAGGTCAGGAAATTCCTAGTCCTGCACGTCCTGGAGGGAAATTGCCTGAAGAAGTTAGAGCTCTGCAGCACTGAGGGAAGAAATCTGGATATGATTAACAAAGAGAAAGATTTACTCCTACTTCAGAAGCCAGGATTTTAGAAACTCATCTTTCATTTTCTGGGGGGATAAAATATTATTTTGGGTATTTGCATGGCACACAGTTGACAGGAGACCAGAAAGGCCTCCATCACTAATCTTTTCCTTCTGGGGTGAGGTTCACGGATTATGCTTCATCTCTCATAATGGTCAATGGGACCAGCCACTTTTTCATCTTACCACAATGATTGGTGCTTTAGTAAAATGCACACAAAAAAAATTCTAAGGAAATGATGTAGAGAAAGAAAATGCATTGTATTCACTGTGGACATAATTTATGATTCAATCAACATGATTTAATTAGGATTCTCTTGAAGTTTCTTCTGGGATGTTTGAACACTTGCTTTTCCTTCTTTTGAAGAATTCTTCCCTTTTTATATACAGACTCTTAATTTTACCCCTTGCCAAGCTGCCTCTCCCTTTTAGCTCAGGATTATCTCAAATCCTCCCTCTTCCTGTCACTCTAACCCTTGATTCACCAGCTTTTCCAATTTTTACTACACTCCTGTGCCTGATCTGTGGGGAACAATTTGAAACTATGAAAATCCTTACTTCAAACCCATTTAATTGTTAACATTCCCAAACATCTCATCAGCCTCAGCTAAAGATGGGGCGACACCTCTCAGGGGCAAAGCTGAATATGCTTCCTATGTCAGACTAGGCTACCAGCTCTGTGCTGGCCCCCCAAATGGACTGGCAATGTGTGGCCACTTCCAAGGGAATTGTGAAATGAGTGACCTTAAGATGCTTTTCCTCGCATCTTAATTTGTCCCCAGATTTTATTCCTTATCCATTTTAGCCTCATTCCTCATCAATCACACAGCCTTGCCCTGGAAAGACCCTGGGTTTAAAATAATAATGAGATTTGGGTTAAACTCCCAACTAGAATACAAACTGCATGGACATTGGGTAACTTCTTTCCTCATTCATAACAGCAGAATCCGACCAGCCATGTTGGCTATGAGAATCCCATTTTATGGTACATTTATAGATGCTTTGCAGACTATAGAGTGCCATGTAAGTGTGAAGGGTATTATTAATGGTAATGCACAAAATCTGGAGTCTGCTGGGCTGCTTCCTCAACCTTTCCCTCTTTATTCTAAGTCACTGTTGAGGCACTTAGCCTGGACGTAGCCCTCTCTGTCCTGTGTGTTTATCCCTATTCTCCCTTACTCACAAAATGGTCCTGCATATTTTTTCCTTAGGTTGATAGTTTCTCCCTTCAACATTCCACTGAAATATTCAGATAAACTTATTATTGATAAATCAGTAAAACAAAGAAGGCACTGTGGTATGCTGTGGGTTACATTATGTATAGTATGATAAACTTGTGTATATTATGATAAACATACATATTAATGAACTAGTCTAGAGAAGGTAGACTGTGTGGCAAGCCATAGATTTACATCTCTCCCCTCCCTCTTCTTCTTACCTATTCTTCTGTTATTTAGACCAGCATTTCCAAAGATGCTATATAGGAATAGAGAGATCACAGTGTGGGAAACCCTGGGTTCAACAAACTTAAATAAATGTCTTTACTTCAGGATTAATGTGCACTGGAAATACTCAAGAAGGAAATTTATGCATCTTTTTTCAAACATGCTTGATCATAAAATACTTTTTTAAAAATTGAAGTCTCTGGTTGACTAATGTTTTATGGGGTACACCTAGAGAGTTTGTCTTTAGCAAATTCTGAAAAATGGGGTAATGATTGTTGGCTCCAGAGTAATTACAGGGGTTAAATGGAGTAATACATGATGGTGTAAGCAAGGGCTGTGGGTGTGGAAGGCATAAACACCAGGGCCCAAGAGGCTCTCGTCTGGGGGATGCTTAAAGGGGATGCCTATGGTGTTGACAGATGCAGAATGCAATCTCTGAAGGACTCTAAGCAGGAAGAGATTCCTTCTACCGCCTTACAAAGGGCTCCAGAACCAAATCCTTCTCCTCATCCAGCACCCCCATGGGTGGTTCAGAACATACAGATAGGATTTCCGGGCTATGAGAGCCGATTAACAAAGACTGAAGACTCTGTGATCATACAAGGAAGGGGAGCTTGGAAGACAAAAGCAACTTGAAACCCTCAAAAATATATACAGATGGGACCCACATGAGGCTTGAGCCACCTTGGGTAAGTTGGGTACCAGCTTGTTAGTGAAAAGGAACTAAAACCCAATTTAAAAAAAAACACTGTCGGCCCTTCATAGTCTCTCATGTTTGACTGGGTTTAAGATACTGAAACTTGTTCTCATTAGGAGTGTGGGATTGTCACCAAACCTCATCAATGGCTTTTATCTTTGTAATAAATCTCAAATTCAGACTCCCTCAGGCATTCTCTCAGGTGGATATCTGGGGTGGGTGGACCTGACTGGACCTATTAGTCTGATTTGGTATCCACAGGAGGTAAACACAGGTTAGCAGTGCCCTTTTACAGAATGTTGTCTTATAATAAATAACATCAGTCACAGAAGGCACATTCTTGATGGTATACTAGTACACTAAATGTTCAATGCATTATCTCATTCATTCATTAGTTCATTCCACATTCACAGAGACCACAATATTCCTTGAACACCTTTTCTCTGACAGGCAATGTGATAAGAGCTGGGAACTCAAAGTGAACACCAAAAGATAAGGTCCTGATTCTCATGGACCTATATTCTAATGATAGAAAATATTGCTAATTTCAATCGGAAGGAAGGATGGGAGCAAAATCTTCCATGCTAGCCAGGCAGCTTATGTCATTAGTGTTATAATCTTTGAAAGGCATAGAGCATTCATACTCTGGTCCCAAGAAGTGACTCTACCTTAAGAGTTCCAGGTGCTCCATGTAGGTGGATAGCAGCCCTGTGTCCAGCTTCTGAGAGAGGTGTCTGGAAAGGAAGGTCCTTCTGGAGAACTCAGCTCTTTGCAAGTAAAGTGTCTGGTTGGTCAGTAAATGGCCTGGGTGCTTTGAAATATCACATTTTCTTTTTCATTCTCTAGATCAGAGTCTTCACTCTAGAAGACAATGCCCCTCTGCTCTGATTTGAAGTAGAAGCTTGGTCCAGGTCTACTCAAGATAATTGGCCAATCCTCGACAAGTGGGCAAGTTGGACTATGAGTCAGATTTCCATTGAGGAATGTTCCCGGCACACAATCTTCCCCTGTGGTTTACTTCCCACCTCCTGCTGTTACGCACACAAGGATATGTGAGCTGAGATTTCTCTGGAGAACTTACAGATGACTATTGTATAAAGGATAAGCCTAACTTTTCCTTTTTAAAAAAATATATTTTCTTGATTTTTTACAGAGAGGAAGGGAGAAGGATAGAGAGTTAGAAACATCGATGAGAGAAAAACACCGATCAGCTGCCTCCTGCACACCTCCTACTGGGGATGTGCCCACAACCAGGGTACATGCCCTTGACCAGAATCGAACCTGGGACCTTTCAGTCTGCAGGCCGATACTCTATCCACTGAGCCAAACCAGGTAGGGCAAGCCTAACTTTTCATTCTGTACTCTATATAGTCTTTCCCTTTCCCCTAAGTTATTCTGATTGAACTAAAAATGGATTCAAGTTTTTAATCAACTATTATTCTTATTATGAAGAAGATTATAATAAATAGATGAAGGATGATACCAATAGTCATCTAAAAGTTCAAATATCACCGAAAAAAAATCCTTTAACTTTCCTGAATGAAAAGGCAAAGCTAATATAAAAGAAACAAAAGAGAAATAAGAATAGTTGCAAAATAAGGCATCATGACACATGGTGGACATTTTTCATAAATTTGATTATCATAGGTTTATTGACAAGCACAGAGAAGTTTAATATGATTGGAGCTCTATTTCCCCATGTACTGCATGAACATCAACAACATATGAGTTCTGCATCCAAGAACAGCATGTCACCCCCACAGCTTCCCCAAGGACCTGAATTTCTGGCAAGAGGATTACACACTTCATGCTTTCAATCTTGTTTTTCCATGTTTCACAAGGATGAAGTGACTTGCTCAGGGCAATGGGGGCTCCTGCTGGTCTGTGATTCAGAATAGCAAGGCTAACCAATGAACATTCACTGGGCAGTTCTTTACCTCATGTGAGTCATTGTTGAATAACGTAAACTTGAATTCAAGGTATTAAATCTGACATAAATAATCCAGAGTATAGGAGGGGGGGGGGGCGTGGACAACAAGCACAACAAAGTAAGGAAAGTGATAAAGTTAATATATCGACTCTGGAAAAAATGTGCTAAAATACCTCAAATATATGTTAAATTAAGTTGTCATAATAATTGAAGCATGTAAATTTCTCATGTTGAATGAAAGCTATGAAACATGATTGATATTTTGTTGACCATTAAAAAAATAAAATTACTCCAAATGTGTCATTGACTCTGTGCCAAAGAAGCAAGACATTTGTAATGTGGACAAGAAAGGGGCCACATACTACACCTGACAAGCTTGGGGGAGGCCTGCCTGGTGGGCCTTACAAACTCAGAGACCTAAAGTAACCGCTTGGGATCATCTGAACATAAAAATTCCTAACTAAAAGTGAGTCATGACCGGAAGTCACATGCTAGGCCTGTAGCTTTCTTGACAAAAATCAATCTTAAGTGAACCTGACTATTGTCTTTTTGCTTGTAAGATAACATAACTTTGAAATACCAAAGTAATCTCCCTTTCCAGCGCCCCTCCCCCACACAGGGCACGAGACAACAAAACCTCTCATTGTTAGCTTGTTCCCCAATACCATCTCTATGTGCTGTAAATGTTAATTATTAGCTATACTGTACCCACCAATGTAAAGGAAGTTTCTGTCTTTTCATTTCATTTTTTATCTAATGCCAGAAATTCCCCCCACCCTTGCCTTTCTCCTTATTCTCCCACCAATGGATTTCATGTAACCCTCCTTACTTTTTTTCAGTCTGTTAAAATTTTGCTTCTGGGAGGTTGTTGTCAGTTTTGCTCAAATAAACTCATAAAAATTCTCAATAGGTTTGGATGTTTCTTACATCAACAGGAATTAGCAAAAATGTTGCTGAACCAAGAGATCCAAGTTGCACAAAATTAACTACTGTTATCCTGGGAGTGTATAACAAAGAGAAAAACTTTACCTAAAAGTAATTCCCAAGATCCTAGGGAACAGTTTGCAAAAACAATTCTTATATACAAACCAGTTCAGGCAAAGAAAATAACAGAGGCTGCCTATTGAAATTCCAACACTTTTGCGGTTTCTTCTGGCCAGTAAATGGTTACAGAAAATTCAAGAATAAATAACATCTGGTCTAGCCTGTGTGTCTCAGTGGTTGAGCGTTGTCCCATGCACCAAGAGGTCACTGGTTGGATTCCCCCCAATCAGAGCCGGGTTTGCAGCCTAGATACCCAGTAGAGGCATACAGGAAGCAGCCAATCCATGTTTCTATCTATTTCCCTCCCCCTTCCTCTCTCTGAAATCAATAAAAAAGATATATATTTTTAAAAAGAATAAATAACATCTGGAAAAAATAAAGGTGCAAAAGTAATAAACCTATTTGGACTTTAAAAGAAAAATTAAAATTATTTCACTGGATCAGATGAACAATTTCTGTAACTTAAGGACTTAATTTTCTTCTATCTCTTGTCTGTTATGTGTGCAAATGAAGGGAAAGCATGTAATAATCTTTCAAAGCAACAAGTAAATCTTTTTTTCTTTTATGGCAGGTGAAGAAGGAATGGATTTCTTCCTAAATATCAAGAAAATTGAACCATATGAACTCCAGAAGTAATATCTTGTCATTCATCTTCATAAGTATTTGGACTTTATTAGGTATCATATTGTCTCTCTCCCATCAAGGTCCCTCCCCTTTTATTCTCCTTTTAACACTAATTTTTGGAGAATATAAATGCCAATGAACTTAACCAATAGAACTAAGCTTGTCAATATTTGCAACATCTAAGGCAGACCAAGACATATTATACTCTTATCTATTATATTATTACCTATTGTACTCTTATATTATTATATATATAAAATCTACATAATCAACTAAGAATATATTATAATCTTTATAGTTATTATACAATAAAAATCTTGTATATCAATAAATATCAATCAATAAGTAAAAGTTTAATACTTCTGCCAGAAAAATAGGCATAGGACATTATGAATAGGTAATTCATAAAGAAAATATATAAATGGACAAAAAATAAGATGATGAATCTAATGGGTAATCAAAGGAATAATTTAAGATGAGATAGGATTTTTTGCTTCTCAATGGACAATGACTTTTTTATTTTAATTTTTCAATTATAGTTGACATTCAATGTTATTTTAATTTCAGGTGTACAGCATAGTGGTTAGACATTTATATAATTTACAAAGTGATCCCCTGATAAATCTGGTACCCTCCTCACACCATACATAGTTATTGCAATATTATTGACTCTATTTCCTGTGCTGTACTTTACTCCCCCATCACTTTTTTCCACACTAAAATTTTTTTATTTATTTTATTTTTTATTCCCCTCCCCCCCCAAGACTCTTAAATGATCCTATCCAGTGTTAGTGAGGGGGTAAGAAACAGTCCCTCTTCCATACTGTTGACAGAAGTATAAATTGACTCATCCTCTCTGAAGGAAAAATTTTTAATATTTATCTAATATATATAATCTTTTTTAACTTTTATAGTTCCAGAAATTTAATCTTAACGGCTTGTCAGAGGGGTTAGGGCTAGGTAAGAAGGGAAGGGATTAGTAAAAAAAAAAAAAAAAAAAAAGACTCATGGACACAGACAACAGTGTGGTGATTGCCAGAGTGAAGTGGGGGTGGGGGAGTTAGAAGAAGGTAAAGGGGGTATCTACACTAATAAAAGAGAAAAATGCTAATTGACGGTACTTCCTATGCCCACAGCCAATCAGGAGTGGTATGCAAATTAAGCCAACAAAAATGGAGGGTAAATTTGCATATGCAGGAGGGGCAGCTGCGCCTCCCATGGGATCCAGGCTGCCATCAGAGACCAGGCAGGCCAGGCAGGCAGTGCCTCACGCCACCTGCGGGGTCAAGGCAGCCATGGGGTAGGGCAGGCCTGGCGGGCTGTGCCTGAGCCGCCTTGGGCTCCAGGCAGCCATTAGGGTCGGGCAGGCCTGGCGGGCTGTGCCTAACTCCGGACGCCACCGCAGTGTCCAGGCCGCCATCAGGGACCAGGCAGGCCAGGCGGGCAGTGCCTCACGCCACCTGCGGGGTCAAGGCAGCCATGGGGTAGGGCAGGCCTGGCGGGCTGTGCCTAACTCCGGACGCCACCGCAGTGTCCAGGCCGCCATCAGGGACCAGGCAGGCCAGGTGGGCAGGCCTGACGCCGCCTGCTGGGTCGAGGCCGCAATAGGTAACCGGGCAGGGGGGCTCAGCACCTGACGCCGCCTGTGGTGTTCAGGCCGCCATTGGGGACCAGGCAGGCCAGGCGGGCTGTGCCTGACGCCATCGCTGGGTCAAGGCAGCCATTGGGGACCTGGGTAGGTGGGGGTGGCCAGGGTCTCTGGGATCACTGTCTGCCCCCCCCGGCCGCCTGTAGACACCGGTGGAGCAGACGGGGGTTGAACATTTTAATGAAAATGGGATGCCTGTGCCCCGGCCCACCGCGCCCCGTCCCTGGCGAGGAGAGGACAGTGGGCAGTTAGCACACACCAGGGCTTGGAAGGGACCGGGAGAAACCTGCAGGCATGCTACCAGGAAGAGGTACTGAACCACGATGACGCAGAGGGCTGGCTGAAGGAGGCGCGCAAAGGTGCAGATGAGGCGGCTCTCACTGGCGCTGCGCTTGAAAAACACATGGACAACCTGATGAACTAAATCGCCTTTCTGAAGAAGGTGCATGAAGAGGAGATCCTCGAGCTGCAGGCACAGATCTAGTACGCTCAGATCTCCGTGGAGATGAACATGTTCTCCAAGTCCGACCTCTCTGTGGCGCTCAAGGACATCCGCGCCCAGTACGAGAAGCTGGCTGCCAAGAACATGCAGAATGCAGAAGAATGGTACAAGAGTTGTTTCACTATGCTGACTGAGAGCACTGCCAAGAACACCTACAGGGTGCGCGCCGCCAAGGAGGAGGTGTCTGAAACCCACTGCCTGCTCAAGGCCAAGACCCTGGAGATCAAAGCATGCCGGGGCATGAACTAAGCTCTGGAAAAGCAGCTGTGAGAGCTGGAGGATAAGCAGAACTCCCATGTTAGTGCTATGCAGGACACAATCAACAAATTAGAAAATGAGTTGAGAACTACAAAGAGTGAAATGGCATGATATTTAAAAGAATACCAGGACCTCCTCAATGTGCCTTTGGACATTGACATTGCAGCTTACAGGAAACTCTTGGAAGGTGAGGAGACCCAGCTCAGTTTTACCAGAGTGGGAAGCATAGCCTGTGGCTACTCCCAGAGTTCCCAGATCTTTGTTCGATCTGCCTAAGGTGATTTACAGACTAGCTCCTACTTAATGTCCACTCACTCCTTCCCCTCTTAATACACCAGCCACGTCCAGGAGGAGCAGATCGAGGTGGAGGAGACCATTTAGGCTGCAAAAGCCGAGGAAGCTAAGGATGAACCCCCCTCTGAAGGAGAAGCTGAAGAGGAGGAGAAGGAGAAGGAAGTGGCTGATGAAGAGGAAGGAGAGGAAGAGGAAGAAGGTGCCAAGGAAGAATTTGAGGATGCAAAGGAGGGAGAAGAAGGAGGTAAATGTGAAGGAGAAGATGCCCAAGAAGCTGAGGATGAGAAGAAAGATGAAGGTGCTTGGGAGGAGCAAGCAACCAAGAAAAGATTGAGTCCCCCTTTCCTTAATTATTTCAGGAATAATCCTCCTGAAGTCACCAACCAGCAGTTGAGTTCCCGATACTATATGAATTAAGAAGTCAATATATGTAACATTCTGAGGTGACTCAGGTTGGACATTAAATGTTGTGCTATGACTTTACTCCTTATGCAGAGTATCTGCTTGCAGAGTGGCTTCCTGGCTTGCTGCCAGCCTGTGCATGGTCCATGCTTATGAGTTCAGGATCTATGACAATGTGAATAATTCAGATGTTTACAATAAAAACACATGAATACATGAATTCACTGATGTTAATGTTAAACTTCATGGAAAAAATAGTCCTTTGAATCTTTGGTGGTTAGAAATTAAAGACCTCAAATCATGTGCAATAAACAGTAAATAAAGTTACACTGAATGACAAAAAAAAAAAAAAAATTAGGGGCCAGGAAACGTTCTAAGAACTGGGGAACCATTCCCAAATCAGTAAGGAAAGTCACAGGGTGTATATTATTGCTATGAATACAGTGTTTCCTACTACTTACAACATATACAATGTAATGTATTAGATGCCTTCCTATTGCAGGAAGTATGTATTCTCATAGAGTAATACTGGTACATATGTTATAGTTATGGCAGTATTTCATATCCTATCTATATTAATAAAAGGGTAATATGCTAATTAGACCATAAGACCTTCCAGAAGTCCTTCCAGACAAAGCCATGGTGGTGGGGCCGAGGCAGAGGCGGTTAGGCATGATCAGGCCAGGAGGGGAAGGCGGTTGGGGGTCATCAGGCCAGGAGGGGAGGGCAGTTGGTGCTGATCAGGCTGGTGGGGGGTGGGGGCAGTTGGGGGCGAGCAGGCCAGCAGAGGGGACCAGTTGGGGGTGAGCAGGCCAGCAGGGGGGTGCAGTTGGGGGCAATCAGGCCAGCAGGCAGAATGGTTAGGGGTGATCAAGCAGGCAGGCAGGTGAGCGGTTAGGAGCCAGCAGTCCCAGATTGCGAGGGAGTTGTCTGCCAGTTTAGGCCCAATCCCACGGGGTCTCAGATTGGAGAGGATGCAGGCCTGGCTGAGAGACACACCCCTCCCCCCGTGCACGAATTTCGTGCACCGGGCCACTAGTAAATAATAATGGAAAGAGGCTTGACTTGGGGTGGTAAACACACAATATAATATACAGATGATGTATTGCAGATTTGTATTCATGAATTCTATATAATTTTATTAACCAATGTCACCCCAATAAATTCAATAAAAAACAAAGTGAAAAATATATTCTGAGATGTGAAAAGATAATTTAACTACAAAGATATTTTTCAGCATCTATAATAATAAAAGCATAATATGCTAATTAGACCAGATATCCTTCCGGACGGCCTTCCGGACAACCTTCTGGATGAAGCTGGGGCTGTGAGGGAAGCCCAGGTCTTAGGTGCCAGCGGCTGGAGGGAAGCCCAGGTCCCAGGTGCCAGAGGGAAGATGGTGCTGGCAGCCAGAGGAAGGAAGGCCTACTCTTGCATGAATTTCGTGCATCGGGCCTCTAGTCCTATCTAATAAAAGAGTAATATGCAAATTAACCATGACTCCGCTACACCCAACAGCCACACCCACCAGCCACGCCCACAAGCCAATCAGGAGCACACATGCAAATTAACCCAACCAAGATGGCGGTTAATTTGCATATCCAGGAGTAGAGCGAAGACTGAAGACAGCATAGAAGGAAGCCAAGCGTTGCAGAAGAGAGTGAAGCTGCGGAGAAGCAAGCAAGTGGGGCCGGCGGAGAAGGGAGGGAAGCAGGCTGGCTGGTGGAGAGGGAGGGAAGCAGACCGCTGCAGGAAGCCCTATTGCAGGAATCTTCCTGCAACGGGCCTCTAGTTTTTAATAATAGCAAACAACTGGACCATCTTAATATCTGTAACATGTTACTGCTTAAATCAATGTTAATCCATCTTTGGCGGCCTCTCTGACTCCAGGGAGCACAGTGGACTGGGGCCCCCAGTGGCTGCACACTGAAATGCATCACCTGCCTATGGAGAACTGGAGAAAACCTCCATACAGTATGTTACTGAATAGTAACTTACATAATGTGGCAGGAGTTAAGATTATTTTCAAATGAAACTGTGTTTCTGCTATTTGAGTTTTATTTCACATGTTTATCCATGTTCTAATATTTATTTATTATTTGCAACTTAACATTAGATGTAGAAAGTGTGATATTTTAAAGAAATAACTAATTTCTAAATCATAATGAGTTTGATGTCTATAAGAACGTTGGTTCTCAAAAAAGCCATTCTTTCCCTAGCCAGTTTTACTCAGTAGTTAGAGTGTCATCCTGTGGACTGAAGGGTTGAAGGTTCTATTCTAGTCAAGGGCACATTTCTCGGTTGCAGGCTCGATCCTCAGTGCCAGTCAAGGTGCATGCAGGAGGCAACCAATTAATGTGTTTCTCTCACATCAGTGTTTCTCTCTCTCTCCTTTCCTTCTACTCGCTCTAAAAATCAATGGGGGAAAAAAAGTCATTCTTGAAGACTTTATTAAGTTGTTAGATGAGACAGATGGTTTTATGGGTGAATATTTCCCTTTAAAATTATTTTAGTGTTGTCACAAAGTTGTCTTGATGACAAACCACATGGCACTCCCCATGCAGCCAAGTGAGCCGACATTCACTGGACCCTTAGAACCCTGGACTTTCTTGCCTGGCCGAGGGGATTGGAATTGAAGCACAGACAGTTCTTCTGTGCAGAACAGAGCTCTGGCCTTTGGCTTCCTCTTGGTACCAGTCAAGACTCTTCCCACTCATGGCCTCAAGAGGGTTTTGCTTTTGCTCAGGGCCCTGAGCCCACAGCTGCCTCTGTCCCGCAGTGAGGGTATCCTCCCAGCTCAGCCTTTGGATGGAATCCTAGTCTCATCCTCTCACCCTAACTCTTGCCCTCAGGTGCTTCTCAGAGGTGATTTTGCCCTTAATCGGGGTAAGTAGACTTTTCATCTGCCTATTTCATTTTCTGTCTAATACTCTTCTAAAAAATATTTCTTAGCTCTTTATAGCCTGGATAGGTGTAAACAGCCTCACCTGACATGTCTCTCTTTAACCCCCTGAAGACAAATTCCATCTGGCTTGGAGATGCCTCCTTGATGGTCCCTCAAACTATTAGAAATACCAAAGAGTCCTCACTCACCAGTGGATTCATAGGTCTCCGAAGTCTAGTTTTGTGCCCTAGACATACTTCCTAGTGGAGAAAAGGGGATATTTTTTTTTTTCTTATGAGACCTCTTATCATCCCCAGGTCTTGGAGGATAGGTACCTCCTCTGGCTTCCCATAAACACCTGCATACCTTTCTCTTCTCTAACTTGTCAAACATCACTTCACATATCCTATCCCCTCCAGGCACCAATTTGTGGACCATTATGAATCAAGCTGGCTAACCAAGGTTTTGTGTACATCAGAATCATACAAAGAAGATTTTTGAAATATAGTGGCCCTAGCTTCACGCCCCTCCCCTGGAAATCCTAATTTAGTGGGTCTAGGTGGTGCCAGGTGTGAGGGCTTCAGTGGTCCTCACATTTCAGTGCACATCAATATAACCTGGGGAGCTTTAGAACATGCACGTGTCCAGACACCATCCTAGACCTCCGCAGGTGTTTGATGAGTAAGGGCAAGGATTTGTCATTTTGCTTATCATTATATCTCAATGTCTAACATGCATCAGCATAGTGGTGTAGTTTGGCATATAAACTGAACGTCAGGGGGGAATGTCATTTACACAGATTATTGATTCTTACTTCTCTTGCAAACGAGGCATCTAATAACTATTGAGTAAATGAATGAGCGATTGGGAAAGAAAGTCTTTCCAAAGCATCTTACTCTCTTTTGCATAGCAAAAAACATTGAAAATTAAAAACAATTAAACAGACCAAAGTGAGGGAAGCCTTTTACAGAAGGCTGAAGAATGCTCACATCCTCATCCCTGGAACATGTGCCTACCTGACACGGCAAAGGAACTTTACATGTATGATTAAGAGTTTCTTTAAAATTCAGCTTTATTGAGGCATAACTGACATGTAAAATGGTAAGATATTTAAGACTACATCATAGTAATTTGATATTGTGAAAGGATTCCCCCATCTAGTTAATAAACACATTTATCACCTCACATATTATTCTTTTTTTGTGTGAGAACATTTCAGTTATATTCTTTTATCAAATTTCAATTACAGCCACCCCTTAGTATCCTTGAGGGGCTCATTCCAAGGCATCCCCACAGATACCAAAATCTGCAGATGCTCAAGTTCCTCATATACAATGAGATACTATTTGCATATAACCTATGCACATCCTCCTATATACTTTATATCATCTCTGAATTTCTCATAATACCTAATACAATCTATGCTGTGTAAATAATTGTTATACTATACTAGAGGCCCAGTGCACGAATTCATGCACTGATGGGGTCCCTCAGCCTGGCCTGCACCCTCTCACAATCTGGGACCCCTTGGGGAATGTTGGACTGATTTCAGCCTGATGCCCACAGGCCAGGCCTAGGGACCCCACCAATGCACGAATCTGTGCACCGGGTAGTTTCAGCTCAATCCCTGCAGGCCAGGCTGAGGGACCCCACCAGGGCATGAATCCATGCACCAGGCCTCTAGTATGCATATAAGATCTTTGGTTAATCTCTTCCCACCCTCCCCTTTCCCCCCTTCCCTCTGAGATTCATCGGTCTGTTCTATGTTTCCATGCCTGTGTGTTGAGCATCTGCCCCCTGGTGGTCAGTGCGTGTCATAGCTACTGGTCGAACGGTTGGATGGTCGCTTAGGCTTTTATATATATAGATTGTTTAGGGAATAACAGACAAGAAAAAAATGTCTGTACATGTTCAGTACAGATGCAATCAGAATAGGCCTAACTACCTAGTACACATCAGCAACAAAGTAACTTTTTTTCAAATATTTTTTATCTGCAGTTAGTCAATCCCTAGATGTAGAAACCGTAGACAAAACTCATGGATACAGAGAGCCACTGCATACAATACAGTGTTATCAACTATAGTTGCCATGTTTTGCTGTATCTCCTCAGGCCTTATTCATCTTATAGCTGAAAGTTTGTTCTCTTTGCCAATTTCTCCCTAGTTATACCACCTGCAGCCCCTGGAAACCCCTTTTCTGCTGTTTCAATGAGTTTGACTTTTTTTAGATTCAGGATCATGCTATGAGGAGAGTATCCTAGATTGTCTGGGTGGGCCCAATGTAATTAATCATATAGGTCCTTACTAAGAGAGGGAGGCAGGAGGGTCAGAGATGTGAGGATAGAAGCAGAGGTCAAACCAATGTGATTGTGGAAAGGGTGCTCTGAGCCAAGGAATGTGGTCAGCCTCTGCAAACTGGAAAAGACAGGAGACCAAGTTCACTCAGAGTGTTGGCCAGATTTAGTTCCTTGGGAACCAGTTTCCCATTCCCTTGTTGGCTCTGAGCCAGGGGTGCTCTTAGCTCCTAGAAGCCACCCACATTCCTTGCCATGCAGCCCACTCCATCTTCAAGCCAGCAAAGGTGCATCAAATTCTTTCTGTGCTTCAGATTTCTAACATCCCCTTCTGTGGCCAGCTGGAGAAAGCTCTTTTGAAAGGACTTGTGTATTGGGCCATCTTCACTGGGCAATCTTCCTTGTCCATGTAAAGTCACAATCATGGAGTGACATCTCATCATAATCACAGGTTATACCCACACTCAAAGGGAAGGAAATGATACAAGGACAGGTGTCTGTGTCATTCTTACAATTCTTCCTGCCACAGGAAGATTCAGTGATAGACCTGGTCATCATTAAGAGCAAGGATCTTCCTGCCCCAGGCCTTGAGTACCTAGCCTAAGGACTACGGGTCAGCAATCATGGGCTCTCTGCGTCAGGATGGGGCTTATGCTATGCTAGTTATGGATGAACAGGTAAAGGGACTTTGGGTTAGGCTGGGGTGGAGAATGAGAGGTTGAAATAAAAATGAAAAATAAAATTGTTCACTAACTTTAATCATAGACCTTTCCATATTCTTGATTTTTTTTTTATTGATTTCAGAGAAGAAGGGAGATGGAGAGAAAAAGAGATAGAAACATCAATGATGAGTGAGAATCATTGATCGGCTGCCTCCTGCACACCTCACACTGGGGATCAAGCCCACAACCTGGGCATGTGCCCTGACTGGGAACTGAACCATTATCTCCTGGTTCATAGGTCAACGCTCAACCACTAAACCATGCCAGACAGGCTATTCTTTATTTTTTGATGGCTAAATTTTACTAGTAGTCACTTGTTTTGGCAGAAATGTGGCAGTTGTCAATAGGGGCTAAGTCAAACTCTGTGCCCTAACTCTCCTCCCTCCTTGTTTTTCTGCCCTCTCATAGGCCTGACCACTCCCTTATCAGAAGACTAAAAAAGTCTACCAAAGTCCCATGGTGAGGTCAGATTCTCATGCATATAAAAGAAAACAGGGAGACGACCACAGAGTAGATGAAATCTTTCTTAAGCAAGGCCTTTATTTTCTTTAAGCAGTGAGTTCCTATTCATTTAAAAAGGCAGATTCATTTTTGGTTTTAAAAAAATAATTGAACTTCAGAAATCCCATTCATTTGTATGTGGCGTAGAAATCTTCTGAGAGCCAGTTAGTCTTTCAATCATTCTCCCCTGAGTCATTTTTACTCTATCTCTAATATTCAGGGTTTTGTAACTTTCTGCCTTCAAAGCAATTTGGTGGACAGGGATCACAGAAGCCTCTTCTCACCTGATTTTATCCTAAAGTTCTGCCACCCCAGAGCCTGAGCAGGAATTTAGTGCTATTTTTGTTCTCTCTGGTTAATGTTAAAGAACAATGCTCTGGTCCCATGGCTGCGGCTCTCGGGATCATCAGCTACCTAACTTTTGCCTTCCTCACTTCCTGTCTTTTTCTCTCATGTCTTGCAGCTTCATAAGGTTATTAAGTTTAAAATTTCTGACTTATTTTCTGATATTTGCCCATTCCCCTGAAAAGAAAGATTTTAGCTCCCTCTCCTAAAAGCAAATTAATTGATGGTTATATCTTTAATACCTCTCTTTGCTCCCACCTTGTTCATGAAAATATGAAGAGTTATAAATGGGGATGGTTACATCTTATCTCATCAATAGCTCCCACTATACTCTTTTAAAAGGAGCCATCTGTGCTAAGTGAAATCTGGCCTATCAGATATGCATTACCTCTTCTAGGGGGGTACTGAGGAAGAAGGTGGGAAGGCTTTTAGTATCAGTTATCTATTTCACATAATAAGTTATCCCAAAAAGTAATGATGTAAAACAATTTATAATCTCAGCTTCTGTGGCCAGGAAATCAGAACTGGCTCAGCTGCATAGTTCTTGTTCTGGGTCTTCCGTGAAGTTGCAGATAAGATGTCACCTGAAGCGGCAGCCATGTAAAGCCTTAATGGAGCTGGAGGACCTGCTTGCAGGAAGGCTCACACACCTGGTTGTGGGCAGGAGACTTCGTTCTTCCCTACACAGACCTTGCCATAGGGCTCTGGAAGTGTCCTAATAACATGGAAGTGGGCTTGCTTCGATGCGATGTTACAGAGAGAGGCAGAAGTCGCAATCTTTTATAACCTGCCCTCACAGTGATGTACCGTCACTTTTGCCATATTCAGTGGTCACCCAGACCAACCCTGATATCATATGGGTTGAACTATATAATGGTGTGAATATCAAGAGTTGAGAAACATTGGGGGCCTTCTTGGAAAGTACCTACCATACCTTTCCTCACCCCTACATTGCTTAGATTTTTTTTTCTGTCTACAGAACTGACTTGCTATGAGAGATAAGGTTGGAACAGACCAGGGAAGTGAAGACTGGAAATGTAACCACTGACTGTCAGGTTGAGGGAGGAATGAGCCTGTACAAAAATGCAGAGAAAATTCCAGAGCAGGTATCTGGCCAGTGACATACCTGCGGATGCCTCCAAGGCTGAGGTTACGGTATGGAAGACAGGAGGGCAGAGGAAAACCCACAACAACCTAGAGGTGAAACTTACCTGGATAAAAGACTGTACTTCACAGCCTTCCTTACAGAAAGGCCTAGTCATGTGACTAGATGCTGGTCAGTGGGACTTCAATAGAAACTGTGTTAAATTTATTTAAGTGTCCTTAAATGGAGCATCCTTAATTCTTCCCCTACCTCTTTTCTGCGGTGGAATGTGGACATGTTGACAAGAGCTGTCATGTTGGATCATGAGCTCACCAGGAATGCAGGCTGCCGAGGGAAGAGCATTGAGTCAGAGAGAACCAGGTTCAGTGACCCCTGCAACTCCACACTGGCCTTGGGACACTCATTTCAGACTTTTATATAAGAGAGAAATATAGTTCCATATTTTTTCCTACTTTTTGTCATGTGTAGCCAAGTCTAATTGTAAGAAAGATAGGCAGTTTATACAACTTCCCCAGGGAAGGTTGAGCTTCTTAATGTCTTAAAACTCAACTATGTTCCTGGCCTTGAAGGCGCAACATTTTTACTTATTTAAGATTTTACTCATTCAAGATTGTGGAATCAGAGGCCTACAAACCGGCAAAGTGAGCTTGGGAATAGAATACAGTTGCAAGTAAACACCATTGAAAAACTCCTTGGCTTTTGAAGAAAAAGAATGCTAGTGAATATTCTCATGGAGTCTTAACTCTGGCCAACACTGTCTCCTCCCAGGAGTGTCTGTGCATTTAATAGTCTGTGTAGTATGGAGTTATAGACAAAACTGTCCAGTGAAGGTATGGGATCAGTTTTGGAGGAAGAGTTTTCTGGAAGAGTCAAGGAAACCCTTCAGACCATATTGATCTGTTTCCTCAATTCATTTCACCATGCAGAGATGTATTTGAATACACAATACTCCCCGAAAAGTTTCAATGATAATTGCTTTAATCAGACCAATAATTATCGGCAGCCAGCTTCAAATGAATAGAGTTTGTAAGCAGACGATGGTGGGGAGAAGCGGACTTGGGGGTTCAGAGTCTGTAGGCCTGGAGAGAAAGGAGTGTGAGAAAGGATGGGAAAGACTTGGTCCATATCCCAGGTTGGCTCGGAGCTCCATCAGGGCTTTTGTGCACTGAAAATCACCTCACTGCTGCCCTGGCACATCTTTGGGGTCTGGAGATGCCAGACCTGCCAAGTGAGGACTTGTCTGGAGGCTCTAAATCATGGCTTATTCTGGGTTGGCCTGGGCCCATAGCTGACTATGGCAGCCATTTAGTGAGTGCTATTGATGAGAAAACTGAGGTTCGGTGAATTAGGTAATTCACACTGGTCACAAAGAGCCAAGAAACCTGACTGCACTGGGTCCTACCCCAAAATGCAGATATCACTAGTACAGGGCAGGCAAGGCCTTTTCATTCAGCTGACCTTTACTCTTTCCAGTAGCTGGTGGACAGACAGAAGAAATAAGGGATGAGAAGTGTCGGATTCCTGCTACAGAAGGACATAGAGAGATAGCCAGCCCCTCCTCCAACTTGGCCTCTGCCACTGGTCCCCTCACCTCTTTCCCCTCCATCTTTCCTAGCATTCTTGGGGATTTTCTGTGCTTACCAAATCTGGTTGCTTAGGGGAATTTTGAAAATACAGATTTATAATCCCTAAGACCAGGACACTCTAATTCTGATGGCTTTGGTGATTGTGATTGGCAGCTCAAGCAGAGGCTAGGAGGGGACTGGGGTAGGAAAAGGCCTCAGAAATTTCTTCTCATATGAAAAGGCCTCCAGTATGTACAATTCCATTTTGATTGCCCAAAACACCACCTCTGTGTAAAGCCAGTGGGATGCTTTGAGAGAAAATATACACTGTCTAGTGGCCAATTATGAAAATTTAATTATTTTAACATACCTAAAAACCAAGCATTTAAAAAATGTTTCCTAGAAAAGTTTATTCTCTTTGGATAATAGAGAAGCAACTGGATTGACTTAAGAAAAGAGAAAGGTGGATGAAGTTTGCCTTGGTCATCCTTCATTATTACTTTCCTCTGAGCAGGTGCCCAGGACTTTTCATTGGCTCCCACAGATGCTCTGAACAAGCTTCCTGAACCCCTTCTCAACCCCAAACCCTGTGCTTTACAGACTATGCATCTTTCTCCTCTCTCCACCTACTGCAACTCCAGACGCACCTGAAATTCCAATATCCTCATGGTCATTTAGGCCAAGAGATCAAGTTCTGATGTCCAAGGACCCTACTGTTATTCCAAATGGGAGCGTTCAGTGCTCCATTTATAAAAATTTGCAGTCCCTTGCAAAGCAAGCTAATGATGTCCTTAGATGTCCTGGTGACTTCATATATCCCTGGAGAGTGCCATAATTCCTGAGCTTTCTTTCACTAACTGTTTCCTTAAAGGGTTGATTTTACAATCTTAGTAAGAGGCCATATGCTGAAGAACTAAATAATTCCCTTGAGAAGAATCAAGAAGTGATGAAATGACTACAACCCAGGAAGCCTAGTATTTTTGAATTCTAGCTATTGAAGATTAAAGATGAATGTGTACATAAGGACAACAAGCCAGATTTTCAGTGTCACTCTGAATCTATGACCTTGAAATATTTTTAAATGAATTAACTGCATGTTGTCTCTGCTCAAGTAATGTGGCAGTTGTATGTATTGCCTGTTCATTCAAAGGTGGTGGAAAGATTAGCAGAGTGCATTCCTGAGTATTGCCATTCAGAGAGGAAGGTTTGAGATGGGTCCCTCAGAGTCAAACTCTAATTTAAGGGCACTATGATGGGAGGTGGGTACTAGGAGGTTTGCTTATGAACCTAGATCACTGTAGTTGGAAGGGAGTTTACAGAGTGTATATTTCTTTGGCTGATAGCAATATTGGTTTGCCATCTCTGCACACCCCTATCAGCTCCCAGGAGAAAGAGTTAGCTCTAATGATTGCTGTGTGTTGGGGGCTGGGGAGAGAGATTAAACACTTGCAAAACAAATGGAAAAGAAATGATCCTGGGTTTCCTCTAGACCCTTCTTCCTGTGTGCTTTAGTAATCAGCATAATTAAATCAATTTCTGATGGACAAGGACCCTACTGGTATCCCTAATGGGAGCGTTCAGTGCTCCATTTATAAAAATTGTCCTCAGATCCTAGGGGACCAGCTGTTTCCCAGAACTATTCTTTGCACGGGAAACACCACTGGTAGATGAAGACCAGACCCATCTCAAAGCTCCCTCTTATACCCATGACATGGTGAGCAAGGCCAACTAAAAGTCCCCAGAATACCCATTCTGCTAGTAGAAGTCACAAAAGTTCACACACACTGTTGGGTAAGACTTCTTTGTGAACATTAGGCAGCAGTAAGATGCACTTTCAATTCTTGCCCCACTTGGATATCCTATGTCTGTATGTCCACAGGCTTTTCTTTACTTGGCTATTGTTATTTGGACATCACATAATAGCTCGAAGTCCTCTGGCAACTCATGTCCCCTCTGACTCAACCTTGACTGCCAATGTGTACTTGCCATGATTCTTTGAAAGGTTGGTCCTGCCATGCAGGTTTTTATTTTTAATCCAAACATTCCCATAAGTCACGAGGCACTAGATTTTTTCTTCCATGATACACACTTTGGGACTCTGTGTTTGTAATAAAGTTGTTAATTTAGGAACTCATTGAAAATGGGCTCCAAAGCACCAAACTTACAAAGTTTAGGTTCTACCTCTGATCATAAGATAGGAGCTCAGTCTGTTCTTGGACCTTCTTGGTGTTGGCCAGACAGAGACACAGGTTTTGAAAGAAGGTGCTCTAATTTTCCCTTGGGTCAGGCTCCGGCCTGCAGTGGGAGTTGTTGGAAGCCTGAGTGGATGCCTGAGGTGCTATTGTGGAATCAAACTAGGGCAGAACATTTTTTTTCTCAGACATCACCTTTTTATCAGATGAACTTGTAAACAAATATATCCCCTTCGTATCATGCTCCATCCTTCTACAAGCACATTCACATACAGTGTTCCTCCTCGTCTACTGCCATGAGTGGACATAGATATAAAGGGGGTGAAAGCCTGAAGAAAAGAGCTGCATGACACATGAGGACCCCACCTGCATCCCAGTCCTCACAACCCCTTTACCACCATCTGCCAGCAGGCCATCGGGACAAATCTCACTGGCCATCATGAGGAAGTGAGGACCTCCCCAGGTCATCCCTCATCTTCCAGACTCTCACCCACACACATGGCTTCTATTTTGCCTCCACTGGCCTCATCTCCCACTCCTGCTTTCAAAGCAAAACCTTTCCGTTGGACCCTCTGGAATTCAACATCAGGCATCAGCAAAATTTCCTACACTCTACCTGAATATTCCCTCACAAGCTACCCTCTCTGAATCCCGAGGGCACTATTTTCTCTTGAGTGGTGGCTGCTCTCTTTCCCTTAGTTGTTATACTTACCTGAAAACTCCCAATTTGATTAATGCAACTTTCTGAATTTTCAAAGCCTGCACCAGGACCTGGCTGTGGCTGGAGAAATACATCTCTATGTGGATGGCTTTACTTGAATCCAAACAACAAACTTCATATGACCCAAGCAAGGCCACATACTTCCCTGGTCTGTTCACTTACCCACACTTCTAGGTAACTATTACATTCTCGCCCCTTCTGGTTTTGGCTAATATCTGATTTTTATTACACTGAAAGGTGAAAGCAATCAGGCACCACCTGGCCTCTTTCTGTACACATAGAGGACACTTTGCCTTCCCTGGAAGAATGACTTTGTTCTGTGGAAGATGAACCCATCCCTCCCACTATTCCCGGGTCCCATCCTCTCTCCAGGACATTGCACTAGGACTTGCTATTCATGCACTTTCCCTTCCCCTGTGTTACTGCATCATACTCACCAGTATGCAATACTGGAACATTTCACAACTTAACATAAAACAGCACCATTTTCACCACCTCTTTCAAATGGCACCATTTCTCTTTTCCCTCTGTCCTGGGATAAAATTAATGTCTTGGCCAGGATTACAGTCTCATGTGGGCTTAAGTTCCTCTTTGAAGCTCACCGATTATTGGCAGAATTCAGTTCCTTGTGTCACAGGACTTTGGTCTCTGTTTTTCATCTGGCTATTTTCTGGAGACCTCTCCCAGCTCCTGGAGGCACCTACAGTGTCTTCCCTATGGCACCCATAATCAATTCCCAACCTGGAGATTCGCTTTCTGCAGGCCAGTTGGAATATGTGTCTCTGACTTTTTTTCTGACTGAGAGAAAACTATATTTTTAAAGAGCTCATGATTAAGCCAGGTTCACCCCACAAATATTCCATAAGGTCAACTGATGTGAGACCTTAATTACATCTGCAGATTTTGTAACAGTACCCTAGTACTTAGTGCTTAGATTAGTGTTTGATTAAGTAACTGGGGGATTTATATGTATACCCAGGGCCAGAATATTGGATACTATGCTACAATTCTGCCTACTCCAGGCAGACAAATTATTAAAAAAGTATTCTTTCTTCTGGGCTGACAAAGCCATTCAGGGTGGGTAGAGAACTTGACCAGTGAAGCTCAGAAGCTTCTTGAGCCCCACATGCCCCTAAGATGGGTGCCTTTGTGGAAAGCACAACCTGTAATCTCTCCATGATAATTCTTGCCTCATACAGTCTCTAATTGACTATGTCCTTCTACACCATTAAAACTACCTTTTTCAAAGTCAACAGTGACTTCATGCTGCCAAATGCAGTGCTCAGTGCTCATCATTATGGATTAGCTTGTGTACCTAAAATAATTCATACGTTGAAGTCTTGATCCTCAATGTGATGGTATTGGGAGATGGACCTCTGGGGGTGCGGTAATTAGGTTTAGATAAGGTCATGAGGGTAGGGCCTTCATGATGGAGTTAGCATCCTTATAAGAAGAAAGTGAGATACCAGAGCCCTCTCTCTCTATGACATGCAAGGCCACATTAAGAAGGTGGCCATCTACAAGCCAGGAAGTGGCTTCTCAACAGGAAATGAATCTGGATCTTGATCTTGGTCTTTCCAGCCTCCAGCACTGTGAGAAATGTCTGTTATGTAAGCCGCCAAGTCTGTGGTATTTTGTTGCAGCAATCGGAACTAATTAAGACAATACCTGACCTTCAGCATCATTTGACAGCCAAACACTCTCTTCCTCTGAACATACTTTCTACTCTTAACTTTGAGAGACTATTCCATTATGGCTGTATTTTTGTCAGCCTCATTTGCAGATTTCTGTTCATCTCCCTTTCCTCTAAAACCTTTGGTGCTGCTTAGGGCTCAGTCCTTAGACTTTTTCTCTTCTCTATCTATACTTACCATAAACCTTGCCTTTATACACCATTGAATACCGATGTTCCCTAAATGTCTAACTCCTGCTCGCTTTTTCTTTCCTTTCCTTTTCTTTCCTTTCCTTTTCTCTTCTTTTCTTTTCTTTTTTCTTTTCTTTTCTTTCCTTTTCTCTCTTCCTTCCTTCCTTCCTTCCTTCCTTCCTTCCTTCCTTCCTTCCTTCCTTCCTTCCTTCCTTCCTTCCATTTTCTGTTTTTGTTTTTTTGTTTTGTTAATCCTTACCCAAGAATATTTTTCCATTGATTTTTAGGGAAAGTAGAAGAGAGATGGAAAGACAGAGAGAAACATCGATGTGAGAGAAACACATCTATTGGTTGCCTCCTGCACATGCCCTGACCAGGGCCCAGGCAGGGGACAAGCCTACAACCAAGATACATGCCCTTGACAAGAATTGAACCCAGGACCCTTTGGTCTGCAGGCCAACGTTCTATCCACTGAGCCAAACCAACTAGGACTCCTGCTCAGTTCTGTACATCCAATTGGCTGCAGGACTGTGGGCATTTCCAATTGTACTTCTAAGTTGCTATCTTGAAATTAACGTATTCCACACTAAACTCATGCATCGCCCCATGACAAAATACAATAACAAAAACAGCTAAAAACACACCTGTTCTTGAAATGTTCCCCTTTTAATAAATGGCAATTTCTTTTTTTTTTTAGGCTAAATACCCTCAAAATCATCCCTGAGCTCTCCTTTTTCATTCCCCAGTTGCAATCCATAAGTAAACCCAACTGGCTCTACCTTCACAATACACCCAGAATCTAGCATTCTAACATGTCTCCCCCAGGACTCAAGCCACTACCACCATCATAGCCTGGATTACTGGCTTCTAAAAGTTCTTTTTCTTTTTTTAAAAAATATATTTTATTGAGTTTTTACAGAGAAGGAGAGGGATAGTTAGAAAAATCAATGGGAGAGAAACATCGATCAGCTGCCTCATGCATACCCCTTACTGGGGATGTGCCCGCAACCAAGGTACATGCCCTTGACTGGAATCTAACCTGGGACCCTTCACTCCACAGGCCGACGCTCTATCCACGCGCTAAAAGTTCTTGTTCCTACTGTTGCTTCTGTGGACCTTTTGCCACATAGCAACCGGAGTTTACTTTTCATAAGCATGCCACATCTACTCAAGGCCTGCAATAGCTTCCCACTCAGAGGAAAAGCCAAAATCCTTATAAAGGTCTCCATGGCTCTAGACTTCAGTAACCTCATTGCCAACCTCTCTCCCTGCAACTCACTGGGCTTTGGTCCCACTGGCCATTCTGCTGTCCCCAAATTCTCCAAATGAAATCTTTCTCCAGGTTCTTCACTCCTGCTGATCCCCGGCCTTAACCAGTTTTCCTTCTAGATAACCACATAGCTTGTTCTGTCACTTTACGTCTTTGCTCAAAAGTTACCCTCCCTGTCACATTCTATTTCTCACCTTGCTTTTTCTCTATTTATCACCATCAAACACATAGCATCTTGTTTGTCGGGTTTGTATTCTCCAATTATTACATTACCTAGTCTACCTCCATGAAGGTAGAGGGCTATTTGACTTACTCATTAATATGTCCCGAATGATTTAATGCAGTAGGTGCTCAATAAATATTTGTTGCATAAATTAATATACTTTAATTTTATCACTACTTATTGAAACCAATGCAAATAATGAAATTAATCATTTCTAAGAGGCCAGGCATTGCACTTGACATTGGGTTAGGGTTGTCAGATCATTCTAACAAAAATACAAGATGGAAACAATTTATCAAATAAATTACTTTTGCATGATGGAACCTTTAATGACAATCTGCATTACTTTTTTTTTTCTTACCAAGTAAGTGAAAGTATTTTAAGTATTTTAAAATCCCCAACAAAACACAAAGTTGTTTGTGGGTTTTTTTTTCTGACTCAGGACTGGTTTTGTTATAGCCATTAAACCAGAATTACTCATAACACCAAAAAATTATTTTCAGTCTGGTATTTAGTGCAGAAGTTAGAGCAATTACCAACTAGTTTTACACAGAGCAGCAGGTTCCCTGCAAAGACATTTCCACTTATCAAGAAATAATGTTTTCTCAAGGAATTTGAACATCATGTTCCAAATATCAACTCTCCTAAAGAGGAGTTGGAGGGAGCGCCCCCTTTTTATGTTCAAATTATGACAACCTCCAGATTTGAATTACCCACCAAAAGATTGATCACGATAGCCCCAAAGCAAAAGATTCCAAGCATGATATTGTGAATTCTAACTACTCCTAGAAGCTGAGACGCCTAAATTCATATTTGTGCCTTGGCAGTCAATTTATGATTGGCATAAACAAGAGACTCATTTTTCTGCAATTTGAATATGGCCTTCATGCCCAGAAATTGTAGCATCGATTTTTTTTCTTTTAGTTTTTTTTGTCTTGTTCATTTTCTTTTTGTTTTTTATTCTATAGCATTGATTTTTGAAAGGCACTTTGAAACTAAATCTTTAAAAATTTTGATTTAAGCTTTATGAAATTACCAGTGTATTGCCTTGAAAAAGTTCTGTAATTAATAATTTAAAATTTTGCATGTTCTGTGACTTATAAATCCCACTTTCAGAACTTTATCCTAAGGAAATAGTCATGTATAAGGAACAGAAAGGCAAAGTGTCCAGGCTTTAGAAACAGACAGACCTGGGTTCTGATCCTGGCTTTAGAATTAATACTATGTGCACTTGCATAACCCTCTCTGACTCAGTTTTCTCACCTGCAAAATGGAAATAATATTATACATCTTTTGGGATTACTGTGAGAATTAGAATTATGATAAATACAGTTCCCTAGGCATGTCTGTATGTGGCATATACATAAATGGAATATTATTCAGTCACAAAAAAGAATGAAGTATCGTACATGCTACAGATAGATGAACTTTGAAGACATTGTGCTAAGTGGAAGATGTCAGACACAAAATTGCATATTTATGATTCTATTATTTGCAGCAGCTAGAATATGAAATCTACAGAAACAGAGAACAGGTTAGTGATTGCCATGGGCTAGAAGTGAGGATTGTGGAGTGACAGCTTGATGGGAATGGGGTTTCCTTTGAGGTTTTTAAAAAATTCTGGAACTGGACAGTGGTGATGGTCATAAAACAGATGCCTGCCACTGAATTGTACATTTTCAAATGTTTAATGTTACATTTTATGTTACCTACAAAATAAATTATAAAATTGCATTTACATTAAAATTATATTGATAGTCATCTACTAGTATATCTACACATACACTCACACATACATACACACTGGAACTATACACCAAAATATTACTGGTGGTTATTTCTGATGTTTTTTTAATCATGTGTATTTTCTTAATTTTAAAAAATAAATACGTATTATTTTTATCATAAGAAATGAAGTTTAAGAACAAAAAATCAGGAAAACAGAATGGTTGAATAAATGAGAAAGAAGAAAGAAGACCCAAGACTGACTTGCACCATAGGTTCATAAAATAGAAGTTTTCAACATTATTTCTAATTGCTACCTGCCAGCTCCAAGTTCTTAACTGTGCTTCACTGCATAGAGCCATCTGCTTTGCACATCAAAATTTATGAGGAATCACATCCCACACTTAACGTCAAATTTGCAAATCAGCATAGTAGGGTTTAAGCCTAGAGAGTAAGCAGGAATAATTGTACCTAAATCATGACATGACAAGATAACTATAACCATCACCATTACACTATATATATATATATATATATATATATATATATATATATATATATATAGTGTAATTATATATATACATAATTATAAATGCCCAATTAAAAAAATTCCCCCACCTCTTTCACTCCCCTTCCCCCATGCTCTCAATGGAGGGCTCAAATACCAAACAGTGAAGCTCAAATAAGCTATCAGGCAACCCTACTAATCCTCTGTTTCTCTTAATAACCCAATGAGGAAGGAATTATAATTTGTATTTTAAACTCAATAAAATTTAGATTAGGGTAACTTCTTTGGGTCCAGAATGCTAGTAAATGGTGGACCTAGAATTCAACCCAGGCTCACAGGAGCCGAAGCTCATGGTCTGCCCACAGTGACATACCACCTCTTGTCATTTGATGGATGGGGAAGCAGATGTTCAGAGAGGTACCCTGATGGGCAGGGCAAAGTCACAGCAAATGTGTGATAGGCTTGGGATTTGATCCCAGGTTTCCCAGTTGAGTGAATATCCATAAGACTGACCTGTCTCCCTGGCATTTCTAAAGGGTACTGAATACAAAGATGTTTTTGCTTTAAGAAGGGCACTGAAAAGCCCACAACACAACCTCGAAGAATTAGTAAAAAGATAACTGGTACTTCAGAATGAATGTATCACCTACTCCAAGAGAAGAATGGTTCAACCAAGAATAAATTATAAAATGTTCCAAGTTCAAGCAGATGCAAACACCTTATTTTAAGTGGCATGGTGATGTTGGGATAGCACTGAAATAAGATCCACATTGAAATGTGAGCTGTCGTACAAAATGAACAAGCCCTCTTAAAGGCAGAGCCCACTGCCAGCCTGGTGAGCCATCCAAGCCTTTGTTCAGAGGACGTAATCGGTGTGTGAGCAGATTTTGATATCTGAGCCACATCCTACTCACCTCCACAGATAGCCTGAAGGAGAAGCTTACCTAGACCCACTTCTCTGGCCACATTTGTAGGAGTGTGTTCAGTGTGGAACTTATCAGCCTGAAGAGAAACCATAAATCATTTTTATTCATCTGCAACCACTCTAAACAGAGCAGATTTTTCACCAGGTGAATCCACACTGAGTTCTACTTTGCACACTCCCTCTCACTCCTGAATACCTTTCAAATCATGCTCAGAGCCCATCTGGGACTCTGCAAGCTACCTGTTCACCAGGAGGCCTTTGGTAACCTGAGGGCCTCACTGCCCACACTGGCACGAAAATTACATTTCTTTCCTGAGACTGACCACATCACCCCTTCTTAGATATCCGACCTGCTCTTTTTCTTCAATAAATCCTAAGCAATTTCAGATTCAGTGCTGTGACCTCCTGATCCTGCCTTGTCTCACTTTGATGCTTGCTGTGCCTCGCTCTGGTTTTATCTCGTACCTCCCTTCCCCTTTGTTCAGTCTCTCCCTCAGGCCCCTCTCAGCTGCTCTTGTATTTGTTCTCAGGCTTCCTCATGTGCTGCCAGTCATGACAGCCCTTATGGCAGACACTTTCGGAAATGCCAGCCTCTCTCTCAGTCTTACACTTTTAGTCTCTGTAACATTCACTTGCTTTGTGAAACCTTCCTATACACCTACATGGTGGTGCCACCAGCATCTCAGAACCTCACCTGGGTTCCATATCCTTGTCCACAACTGGTCCAATGAAAGGCTGGAATTAAGTTAATGAAGGGGATTGCACACTGGGACGAGTAACTTCAACATACTTGGAAGCATGAGGAAGTAAGCCAGAGAGGCATTTCCTGCTCCTCGTGCATTCATTCATTCATTCTCTAATACCTTTGTTGAGAAGTTATTAAACATCAGACACTGTGCTGGGTAATGTGTGTGTGTGTGTGTGTGTGTGTGTGTGTGTGTCTGTGTGTGTGTGTGTGTGTGTGTGTGTGTGTGGTTATGTTCATGTGTATGTCATAAAGAGTCCTGGCAGAGGTTCTCAAACTTTCTTGGCCATGGCACCTTTAGTGTCTCAGTAATATTTTCATGGCACCCTTGGGCTAAAAGTAATAACTAACAAGTCTTTTTTTAAATAGTTAGGTTAAAACAACTTAATAAATATTTATGGGTTAATAACTTAGTAGTCATTTGAGCTAGTCATAAATTGGGAAAAAAAGCACTTTTATATTAGTTCTAAATAACCTCAAATACTTATAAATGGGATGGATGTGCCTATTGGGTACTGCACAGATTCTCAATCCTTGGAATCAGATTGGATACTGCCATTCTCATTTCCTGTACCATATTGATCTTAGGCTTACTTGCTTTTTATGACAGTGACCTCTAAACTCAGCTAATATGGCATTATGAAAAGGAATGCAGTGTACTCTAACACTGAAGCTAAAATACATCAAGCTAGAAGTGAATGTGGTATCTGATAAGATGTTGCTGTATCTCTCTCAAAAATTTAAAATATCCTACAGCACAGGGTGCCTTGGTGTACAGTTTGGTAATCATGGGGACATGGTTTCTATTCTGCTGGTCTTTATGTCTGATAGAGGTAAGTCATAAACAAGTCATTTGTATGCAAAATATGCAGAGACTTTTCCTACAGTGGACATTTTTAGGTTTTCCAATTAATATGGATTGGGTGCAATGAAAATTCATCAGGTTGGAGTGGAAGTTCTATTTGTGATTTCAATGGATCAATATAATGGCAAAATAAAATTCTGGTAACTATGGGGGTTTGCCTATTTTTTTATGTTACCAAAAAGGACATTAAATTTAAATATATACATCACTATCTTCTATTAGAGTGATTTAAACTATTTTTAATTGAGACATAACTTACATATAATAAAATACACACATCTTAAGTGTTCATTTCAATGACATTTTACATATATAAATATCCATGTAATAGTCACCCAGATCAAGAAGTAAAATCACCACAGAGGTTCCCTGCTTAGACCCTCTCCCAGGGAATGTTTTAGTTAATACCTCACACCCCTACTCTGCACCCCAGCCTTCTCCAATGCGGAGGTAACCACTGTATTGATTTCTATCCCAGTGGAGTGTTTTTACCTGTTCTTAAAGTTGATATAAATGGAATTATACTGTGTATACCCTTTGTGTCTAACTTCTTCCTCAGAATAATGTCTGTGACATTCACACACATTGTTGCATGGGTCAGTAATTTTTCTTTGCTCTTGCTGAATTATACTCCGTTGTATGACTATATCACACCATCTCTCTTCTTAAAAGAAAAATTTCTTAAATTAGAGCAAATTATCCTTTTTTATTTTCTTTATTGATGTATATGAATGCTTCCATAAGCAGCCTAATTTTTAATTTTGCTTGCTTCTAAACATTAGAAAATTGTGTCATACCATTTTATAAAAATAAAATTCTTCTGCTTTTACTCTTTTCATTCAACATGTTTCTAAGAGTCATCCATATTCACAATGAGCCTCGTTCAGTTATTTTTAGTGCTGTGTGTTATTCTATGTATGAAAATACCACAACCTGTTTATCTACTCTCCTGCTGGTAGAAATGGGCAAGTCATTCCTATCATAAATATGCAGACTTTTATTTCAGTGGGCATTTTCAGATTTGCCAATTAATATGAAACATTTGCCATAATTTAAAAACCACCCTTTCTCCTTTAAATATTTTTTTAAACTACTGTCTCATTTGGGGTTGTTTTAGGATAAGTCTGCAAACCTGAGGCAGTCCCTGGGTTGCTGCTATGCAATGAATTCAAAATTGATTCATGGAGGGACTCTCTCTGGTCCATGGGCTAATGGCCACATAGCCCCAAATCAGCACTGACCTCTCTATTAACAATGCCCAACCTAAGAGACATGCATGGTGCCAAGTGAGGAACCTGCTGTCTTAGTTGATGTCAAACATGGACCCCATTGGTCAGAGAGGGCCGCGACAACTAATTGGAGAAAAGTGGAAAGATTTTTCAGCTACAAGAGAAAAAAGGTATTAACAAATGGAATGCACTCTGAAATTCAAGAATCTATATGCCTTAAAAATCCTCCTACTTTATCTATCTGAAATGGTTTTGCCTCTAGGCTTTATAAAGTTCTCACACTAATCCCCCAAAGCTTACTGACGGAAAATAATAAGAGCTAAGCTAACCCAACTGCTCTTGAAAGTTTCCTAACAGGCGTTCACTGAGCTAAGTGCTTTTACATGGTTTATCTCATTCATTCTTCACAGCAAGAGTATTAGATAGCTACTGTCATTATCTCGTTCATCCCCCACAGTAAGAGAATTAGACAGCCACTGTCATTATCAGTCCCATTTTACAGATGAAATGGAAATAATTTGCCCAATGTCTTATAGCTAGTGTATAGCAAAACCAGGTTTGAAAACATGTCAACCTAATTCTAGAGTCTGTGTTCTTAGCCAGACACTATGGTGCACCTGGGCATCTGTCTGCCCAGTTGCCAAGTAGCCTGTGGGTATTGTTGATATTAAACAGAAGATATAATGATAGGAAGGTACTGGAAAGACATAGAGGCAAAAGGGGACATGAAAGTTAGACAGAGAGTAACATCAGGAAGTAGTTAACATCCTTAGAGCTGGAGGACCAAAGGGAAGAATTGTGAGTTTCCAGAACCTGGATGTTTGAAAGAGGGTGGGAAGAGCTGGAACCCAGACTTCTAGGGAAGGGCATTGTCCCACTGACACTGGTGCATCTGGAGCTCACAGGAAGTCTCTATGGACTGACCCTGGGGCAGGATGCTGACTGGCTGAGCTGACATCTCTGAAGGGTCATCATGAGGCAGATTGTGGATGTGCAGAACAAAGCTGGGAGCTGGAATCAGTCACTACTGGAACTAGCTGGATGCTGGGGTGAAGACCTGTTGCTAGGTGATAGTCAGGAATAGCAAATCAGCTGGCAGGAGCAAGTCCCTCCTCCTCCCCCAGCCTTGCAGACTCCCTTGCCCTTCACAGATTCTGACATGGAACGAGTTGGCAGAGCAGGAATGTGATTCTCAGAGACTCAGCTCCAGCATCACAAAAAGAGAGAAGAGTGTGTTTGGTGCTAAGAAACCAAAGCTTAATGGCCAGGACACACTGACAGGTGTAGCCTTGGAAGTTCAGGTGACTTCAGCTCCTGGCCTGGGGTTTCTCCATAAGCATCACTGTTGACATTTGAGGCCAGATATCTCTTGGTTGTGGGGGCTGTCCCATGCTTTGTAGGATGTTAAATGGCATCTCTGGCTTATACCCACTCGATGCCAGTAGTATATTCTTATTTGTGACAATAAAAGCTCTCTCCAGACATTGCCAAACACCCCCTGGAGGTCACAGTCACCACCCCCACCTCCACGCCCGCCCTGGGTGAGTGCACTTTTTCCTTGTGGTCTGTGAGGCATCTCTGTCCTTTAATAATCCCCCTTTTCTGCTTAAGCTATTTTGATTTAGCTCCTATTACCTACAACACAGGAGTCCTACCCTAAAAGCTATCCTAACATTTACCGAGATCTTAAATATGTCCCAGGCCCTGTGCTAAGCACTTACAGGCATCATCTACTTTAAAGCTCCCCACGATCCTGCGAGGCAGGTGCAAGATTTTGCCCTCATTTTATAGAAGAGGAAACTAGGGTCTGAGAGGAAACTCACCTCAGTCACTGAGTGTAGTGGGTACTTTGTGACCACGAGGCTCTACTGCAATATGTTACCACTCACCAATGTGACAGGCAGCTACACTCTTGCCCAAGGCCCTTTGTTCATATTGGTTTGAACTATATGGAATTTCCATCTTTATAGGCCCAAAAGGGTCAGATATCAGCAGTTTCATTTGGGTCAGTGAGTATCTTTTGCCCTTTGCCAAGAAACACAGACCCCATCCACAGATCTCACCTATCCTCAGGCCCATTTCTGTTCCTTTGTCCTCCAGGCGGCCATCCTGCACCCAGCAACTCAGGAGATGTATTTATTTGCTCAGGGCTGACAGAACAGAGGACCACTGACCGAGAGGCTTAGACAACGGAACTGGTCTTCTCTCAGGTCTGGAGGCTGGAACTTTGAGGTCAAGGACATTCCCCACCCCTGTTAGAGATGGTCATCTTCTCCCTGGGTCTTTGTATGGTCTTTTGTCTATTCTCACTTGTCTGTGTCCTAATCTCCTCTTTTTATAAGACCACCAGTCATATTGGATTAGAGCACACCCTAATAACCTCATTTGAGTTTAATCATCACTTTAAAGACCATATCTCCAAATACACATTCTGAGATACAAGGATTTGAGACTTCCACCTATGAATTGGGGGGAGGCACAGTTCAGCCCATACCAGGAGACCTCACTTCCTGGAACCACTTAGCACTCAATGTCTGAGATTCACTGGTCTCTAAATTGCATGTCTCATTTGGCTCCTGAAGTGTTTTGCTTTACGTGTGCATAACTTATCTTGTAAAGAAGTTCATATGCATACTAATAGCACTTCCTTGCCCAAACCTAGCAGAGTCCAGGGGGGAAATGTCAGTAAAATATTATATAAAGTTATCATAGCTTGAATATTCCTGCGGTATTAAAGCAGGACCATTGATTTTTTTTTTAATCTGAGGATTTCTCTAGTTTTAAGTTTCCATGGCTCACTGCTCTTTAAACCAATTTTTATGCACTTAAAACACACTTTGAGTTCTCTTGAAAACCTTTATTATCACCTTAATTTTCCTTATGATGAGCCAGCACCACTGCTATTAAGAACTTTAAAAACACTCGAAACTGATTTTCCCCATTAAAGGCCCTTAAGATTTTCAGTGCTAACTGCTGATGAAGTAAACACGGCTCCAAGACTAAGGAAAGAGAAAGAAAAATACCAGGACCAAAACAGGCATGTAAAAGTCTGTGAGCCCAACCTACAGAGCCGCTAAAAATAGAGCTCCAGTGTGACCACTTTCTCAGCCCAGCAAGAGTGACTTTGAAGAGTGCTGATGGATGTCATGGTTTGCAAAGCACAAGCTCATGGAAGAAATATAAATATATTCATTCCAGGAAGTTCTTTTCAGATTCTCGTTGGCTTTTGGCTCTGGTCCATGACACATCTGGACACAGAAGGATTTAGAGCTTTGTGCTCAGGACAGTCATTGTTTCTTCTAGAACATGCAAAAAAAAAAATCCAACTTATAACATTTTTATTGGAGAATATAGTGACCAGCCCCCACATCATTTCCCTGATGAATTGACTCTGTGTGTGGCTTGAGTAGCCATGATTTTGCATTTGTTAATTTGCCTTCTTTTAGCAAATATTTATCGGGTGCCTGCTTGGTGGTGCTGGCTTGTGATGTGACTCTACCACACTGCACTGTTTTCAGCTACTTTGTGTCTAGGATGAGCCACAGGATGTACAGTGGCAACAGGAGTGGGTGGTTAGTGGATTCTGGCTCCATGACTGTAGGCCACCTTGCCTGTGTCTCATTGGAAACACAGGGGTGATAATTAACTCATGGGTTGTTGTGATCATAATTACATAAAGCATATTAATTACTTATTGTAGTTCCTGGTGCATTATAAAAGCTAAGAAGTGATGAGCTGCTATTGCTATTACTGTTCTTCAATAATATTTCTGAAATTTATTTCCTTGGTATTTTCTATTACTCTTTTCCTATTTGGGCCATTATCATTACAAACCACTGCTTTGGGGAACATTGCTACAGCAGAAGGAAGTAAAAAAAGGCTTTTCACATTCAAATTTAAAATCAGAGACAGAAAGAACTTATGGTAAGTTGGAACAGTTTTCCACCTTCTGAGACTAGAAACTGTTCCCTTAGTGTGGGGAAGGGGTGACAAAGACATCCTCAAAGGCTGAGAAAGGGTCTCTTGTGCCTTGGAGTGGAGGGAGCAGACAATCCAGAGGGCATGATGTATGATGCAAACCCGCAATAAATGTAGGGAGACTTAAGAGCAGATGCCATGTGTCTGAAAGAGGCTGGAAGTAGATAAGGTCTTGGCTGGTGTCTCTGAGCTTCCTATGTCCAGGGAGGTGTGGGTGGGGTGGCAAGAGAAGAATGAGTCTTTGTACAAAGCACTAGCTTTAAAGACAGAAAGTTTGACTCCAACGGGTTTTCTAGACAAACTCCCAGAAGCAATGTGCTGGAGTCCTGCATGAACAATAACTGAAGATGAAACCCCACGCACACCCTGCTCAAGAACTCAACACCTCAGCATGATATAAGACCCCAAGAACTTAGATGAAATCATGGTGGGGGTGGGAGAGGGCAAGAAAGATGGGTTGAGGGAACTTGCAACAATTATTATTGAAAGTTTTGAGCCAGAGACTATGATTTTGTGCCATACACAAAATGTGTAGCACAGGCACTGGTATGTAATAGGTGCTCAATAAAATGTGTACTATTTGAATGGCAGACACTGAATTAGATGCTAAAGCTATATAGATATAGAAGGTATAGCCATTTCTCTTCAGCAGCTCAGAGTGTCATGGAGATACACACAAACACATGCACATTTATATGCTCACATATACACTATGTGGTAAAGGTATGCCACAGGTGCAATGAAGCAAAGTGGAAAGAGCCCCAAACCTAATTGCAAAGATTCAGAGGCGGTGATGTTGGCACTAACTAATGCAGGGGCATCCTTATCAACAGGAGTAACATGTACACCAACACACAGACATGGAACAGCATGGTATGTTTGAGGAGTGACTGTGGATCCGACAGATCCAAACCCAGCTGACATTTGACTTACTGCTAGTATGAAGTAGAGAGTGACAGAGAACACAAATGCCCCAGAGGGCTCTCAGAACAGGTTTTTGACTGGTTAGAACATAAAGCATTCTCTAGATGCATAGATGTTTCAGGCAGATTCCTCCCAAGACATAGGGGTTTTTCCAACAAATGGATTTAGAAGCAGGAAGGAGAACTATCTGGGAGCCTGGACAGCTGGATGCTGGTTCTGGCTCTATCAATACCAGCTCTATAACTCCTTCTGCCTCTGAAAGAGATGATTTATCTATTACTTGAGAGGGAACAGAAAGATTACAAGATTTTCCTGGAATTTCATTGTGGTGTTGTTCAGAATGGCTCTGAGCAGTGGGTTTGAAGAGGCAAGGGAGGGGTAGAGTTGCTTTTTAACAGAAAGCTCCCCACCAAGTTCAACATGTTCACTCAACCAGGTGGAATTAGACCATAAGCCTTAACTCAGGAAAATGCAGGATGTCCTAAAAGCACTGAAGAAAGACCAGTGGGACTGGTTAATTAATTGAACTACTCTGTACCAGGCACTTTAAGGAGAATGGAAAAACATATGTTCACAAGCCACGGTTATTATCCTTTTTTAAAATTCTCACCCAAGATTATGCTTTTATTGATTTTTCAGAGAATTCTGAAAGGAGAGACAGAGAAATATTGATGTGGGAGAGAAACATTGATCAGTTGCCTCTTATATCTGCCCCACCTGGGGATTGAAACTGTACCCTAAGTATGTGCCCTGACCAAGAATCAAACCCACAACCTTTTGGTGTTTAGGATGATGTGCTCCAACCAACTGAGTCACCTGTCCAGGGCCACTGTTATTATTATTTTTTATTCTTTATTGTTGAAAGTATTACATATGTCCCCTTTTTTCTCCCATTGACACTTTATAGCCCACCCCTACTGCATAACTCCCCCCGCCCCGCCCCAGGTCTTTCTCTCTCTATTATCTCTGTCCATGGGTTATGTATATATGCATACAAGTTATTTGGTTGATCTCTTCCCACCCACCCCCACCTTCCCTTTGAGATTCTACATACAGTCTGTCCCATGCTTCTGTGTCTCTGATCTATTTTGTTCAACAGTTTCTTTTGTTCATTGGATTCCACATATGAGTGAGATCATGTGATACTTGACTTTCCCTGACTGTCTTATTTCACTTAGCATAATTCTCTCCAGGTCCCTCCATTCACAGTTATTATTCTTAAGAAAATCCCCATTGTTCATGGGAGAAAGGCATATGAGAACATGTGGTGATGGAACAATGGGATCAATATGTATCAGAGTTTGTGGACACAGAGAAGGGCACAATCAGTGAACTGCCATAGGGGGAAGCAGTGAGGGGCAGCCACAGAGAGGGGGTGGTATTTAGATTGGGTCTTGAAGACTTTCATAGATGTGAAATAAAGAGAGAAACAGAAGACAATTTATAATCAAGCATGACACTATATTTTAGTGGACACTTAGCCCTGAAGTGTGACATAATTGGTTAAAACATGAGTGACACATAATTTTGAACAGATTTTTGTATATTATTGCTTTTTCCTTTTTTATCCCCTCCCCCATGTTTTTGTGTCAAATTATTCTCTGGTGTTCAGTAGGGAATTCTTTTCTGCCTTAGTAAAGAATGATACAGCCCAGACCGTGTGGTTCAGTAGTTGAGCATCGACCCATGAACCAGGAGATTGCTGATTTGATTCCTAGTCAGGTACATGCCTGCGTTTCTGGCTCAATCCCCAGTAGAGGGCATGCAGGAGGCAGCCGATCAATAATTTTCTCTCATCATTGATCTCTCTCTCCCTCTCCCTCTCCCTTCCTCTCTGAAGTCAATGTATTTATACTAGTGGCCCAGTGCATGAATTCATGCACATTGAAAGGAAATTAATTAGAAGAAATATTTTAATATTACTATTCACCCTTTATAATAGAAGTGTCAGAGATGAAAAAAATTAGTAAAATGAATATGAAAATAACATAAATTGATTAATAAACAATAACAACATGATATAATAACAACAAAGACATGATATAAAAACATGATATAAAAACAACATTGATAAAACAATGACTGATAAATTGATTAAACTTTTTCTAATATCTTCCTGTATACCAAATTAAGAGTGAAAACACTTTAGAGTGCTTGACTAATTTCCCTTGTGATGAAGTATTTACAACTTTAACTTTAATGTCCCACACTCTTCAAACTTGAGAGAAAGCAATATATAACTGACCACGTCTGAAAACGGGTTCAGGTAGGAATATTCCTACTATGTCTAGAGTTTGTCCTTGTGATTTATTAATAGTCATTGCAAATGCTGGCATCACAGGAAACTGTCTTTGAATTAATTTAAATGGGAGGCCAGTGTTAGATGGGGACAAATCAATTCTTGGAATCAGAACAATCTCTCCCTCCACAGATCCTGTTAATACTTCAGCTCCGATTATGTTAGGTTACAATCTTTTGATAATAAATCTAATACCATTACAAAGACCCTATTTACTATTAAGATTTCTCAGTAGCATGATGATTGCACGTACTCTCAATTTTAATTTATGACACAGCATTCCCAAAGGAGTAATAATATTAAGAAACTCAATGGGAAAATTTTCCTTTTCAGCATCATTTGTTGAATTGATGGAATCATCACTCAAATGGTACGTTGTGCCAATAGTTGGTCTTCAGACATATTCTGTCGATGCTGCTGCTTTCTTTCCACTTCAGAATGTCAACAAAAACAACCAAATTTATGATTGACAATGACAAATCAAAACATGTGTAATTGGCGCCAGTGAGAGCTTTATATGTATTGCATGTGTGAGTCAACGTTTATTTTTAAATTGCCAGTGCATGTCATATGTGCCCACTGGCCAGTCGGTCAGACAGTTGGATGAATGTACGGTTGGTCACTTAGCCTTTTATATATGTACTAGAGGCCCCCGCCACCTCTGCCTCAGCCCCCCACTCGCCACAGCGGCCGCCTCTGCCTTGGCACCCACCCGCCACGGTGGTGCCTCTGCCTCGGCCCCTGCCCCTGCAGCTTTGTCCAGAAGGTTGTCTGGAAGGACATCCAGTCTAATTAGCATACTATGCTTTTATTATTATTATAGATTTTTTTAAAAGAATGATACACAGAGCCTTCTGTCTAAGTCAGTATATCTGAACCTAGTTATTGGTTCCAGTTAGAAGCCAGTAGTTGAATAGCATAGAAATAGCAATAGAAACTCCTAGACAAAGTGAAGAAAGACCAGAGGAAGTGTTTTGGGCTTATAGTCAGGGCAAAAGGGGTTTCAGAGAATTCCTTTACCTCATGGTCAGATCTTCACCAAGCCCTTCTATCTGTCAGTCATCCTACACAGGAGGGAGAAAAGGCAAAGGAAAAAAAGGGGAGAAGAAAGACTTTGGTAGATATTGTGGGTGGGGAGTTGGTGGCTTGATCTGGGTTCTGCCAGTCTGGGATCAAACCCTGCATCTGCTATTCACCAATTATGTGATCTCAGCCAAGCTACATAATAAGATGTGCTGCTTAGACACATGAATTATTCTGAGCTGAATACAATTGAGACCCTGCAGGTTCACAAGAAATTTTTACCTGTCTCTTAAAGAGTATAAATTGGGGGCCATGTCCATAATAAGAGCTATCACCAGCAATAACTTTTTATGTCCTATCTATTGGGCAGAGAAAACATCTAATTACTGAATATCTGCTCTTCTTATTGTCCTCCAATGACCTTCCTCTCATCTGAAGTCCCAAGTGTCTTACCTCATCCTTGGCTCAGAATGCCAAACATACTTCATCTTCCTTTTCTGTCTCTGCACCTCTCATATATGTGGGGTTCCTATACATACAGATGCAATTAAATTTGGTTATTTTCTCTTGTTAATCTGTCTTACATCTATTTTATTATTAGACCAGATGAAAGAATGTAGAAAAGTAGGTGGAAGTTTCTTCCTCTCCCACACTTGCGACAAATTCATTTTGCTTCAGTCAGTATGAACTGGGTAGGAGTCAGACTTGAAGAGTCTTGTCTGATGCAAGGGGCAAAGGAAGGATCCAGAAGAGACAGAAAATGTCCCCAAACAGCTTGACTTTGCAAGGAAGGTGAAGCCCATTTTACAGGGAGTAAAGTGACATTCCCAAACCTCCTGGGCTGATTACCAAAGAGACCAAGAGGCTTAATTGATGGCTAGTTTTTCATAAAGTGTGAAAGGAGCATAGGCTGCTCTGCTTAGGCTTTTTAGAGTGACAGAGACTATTTTTAATCTTAGGAAGTATTTTTCTATTGCCATGTGATCTTTGGGTCACTTATTCTGAGGGCTTACATTGGTTATGGTTACAATGAAGCTTTACTAATGAGTCAAATACAGAACAATGATCTCATGACCTCTATATTCTGGTTCCAGTTAAATCCTGATTCATTTAGTTCATACTGTATGTCAAATGTGTTATGCAAAAGTAGAGCAAGGTACCGAAGTCATTATTAAGAAACATAATGACATCCATTGTACTTTTCTTTTTGAAATAAACTATTAAAGATGTGGTTTAAATTGATGATCCTTGTTAACTTATCCTCATATGCTTTCTGTCTTTTGAAACTAAAAAATGCATTTGTAATAGCAACAAGGTTTGCTTTTGTAAGACTTCAGCTTCTCTTCTTTGTAGTCTTCCTTAAGTCAGGAACCTTCTGGCCACCACATGGACAAATGACCTCAGCCCACAATTAACAATACAAGTTACCACTGAGGGAAACTCCCTAAGGACATGCCATCAGATACAGCCATCAAAATGAGCCCCCAAAGTGGAGACTGGGGAAGGAGCATGTAGAAGCCAAATTAGACCATCCCTTAAGCACATCAACCCCATACCATGAGCAAGATGAAATAGAAATTAGTCTGGCCATCCAAAAATAATCTCAGTTTGAATTTTGAAAGGGCAAGGCATGGATGGCTTTCTGTGAAATGTAATTTTCTTTTTTAAAAAAAATACATATATATTTTTATTGATTTCAGAGAGGAAGGGAGAGGGAGAGAGAGATAGAAACATCAATGATGAAAAAGAATCATTGATCGGCTGCCTCCTGCCCACCCCCTACTGGGGATCAAGCCCAACACCTGGGCATGTGCCCTTGAATGGTATTGAACCCGGATGCTTCAGTCTTTAGGCCGATGCTCTATCCACTGAGCCAAACTGGCTAGGTCTGAAATGTAAATTTCAACATTAAAAACAGCTCTTATTATAATATCATTAGAATTAGAAAAAAAGATAAAACAATATTTATGTGTTGGTAACTTCGCATAAGGATGGAAACAGTTAAATTACTTTAGGACTAAAATTGATTATTTCAGGCAAAATTATTAGTTTTATCCATTTAGGGAAGTAACCATGTAGTGACAGTGGTTTTAATCCCATTAATAATTAATTTTCTAGTCCTGAAGGTGAAAATAAGGCTAAGTTGTTGAAAATAAGTGTAAGACTTGGCAGATTGAAATAAAGCAATACAAATCTTTAGTATTCCCTCAGTTACCTTAGGCCTTTTGGGGAGGAAGGCCAGGGTCCCTGGCTTAGCCACTTACCCAAGGCCTGCTACTGAATGCTGATTCGAGGAAATGGGGGTGAGACAAGGAGAAGAAATTATCTGAACAATCGATGGGTCCCTAGGAGCAATGATTTGCCTTGTCAGTGAAAAAGGAGGCACTTATTTCATCTTTGGATTATTGTTTGAGGTCTCATTACATCAGACTGCTGCAGAGAGAGGCCTGCAGGGCTTCCTCCAGGTTGACCAACTATTCCAGTTTGCTGGGAATAAGGGGTTCCTCGCTTTCATACTAAAGCCAGGACAGTACCTGTTACAGTTGGTCACCCTAGCTCCTTCATTGGCCTCTGCAAGGGAAAAGCAGGAATCCTTTGATCTCAGTGCAAGAGAGGCTTTCATAAGTGAGGACTTATTTTTCACAATAACCCATACATTTGTTTCTATTACATTCAAAAATTCTAATTGCATTCCTAAAATTCAACATGGCATTTGAAACTAAGTACAAATTACATATGAATTCTATGAAAGTTTCATAATCATGCTCCTGCCTTGGGTTCCATCCGAAATGAAGCAAAGTTATTTGCAAGATGCAAGAAGTTACCTGGAATGATGAGAAGGGTAAGAAACAGAAGGCAACATGAGTTGGGATTTGGGCAGCTGGGTTTGGGGCATTTTGAGAGAGAGAAGAGAAAGTCTGGGGCAACTGCTCTGATGTGGGAGAAACTTGAAGATGATTTTTAGAAGTTCTGACATGTGTACTGAGTGGTGTTTTCCCTGGTGTTGCTTTGAGAGACTTCTCTAAAGGTGTTATCATGTTATCTGTTTACCAGTGCCAAGATGGGCCCTGAAGAGCTGGGTTCTATGGGGTGACACTCTTGTTTCCTCCTATCATAATCTATTGCAGTAGGTATTTGGATTCCTTAATCTGCAACTGCCATCATTATTAGTCATTTCCTACAGTACATCTGCAATATGTTGTAATAGACAGAGTCTATCAGATAAATTCTAAACTGTATGACAACATCAGTTCAAATATTGCCTGCCTTAATCAAAGAAACCAGATACAAACTCAAACACCAAGCACCTGGTTTTTCTCTAAGAGACCTTTGCAAGCTAATTAGCAATGTCTTCCTGGAAACCAAAGTGAATTTCCACCCGAGAGGTTGCCCTATTACTTTGATTGTTCAAAGAAAGGAAACTTGTACACATCTCATACAAAAATGTGAGAAAGTAAATTTGCTCAGCCAAGGAAGAAAGCCACAAAGAGCTAAAAGTGAAAGAGAATTTTTTAAAAAGAAAGACCAAATCCATATCTGTGCTAACTGGTAGAAATGCCCAGATTGCTGCTTTTCATCTAAATTCATTTCTTTGAAACTCATGGCCATCTATGTTGGGGTTTAGAATTTATTTTGACCTTATCTTTTATTCAGGTCATATGTCACAATCCCCAAGTATATCAAACATGCTGAGGAAAGATTAAAAAGGAGAAGAATTTTTAAATTTCATGATTTTTTAAGGATAACAGGATGATCTTATTATAATGAACCTACTAAAGAATTATAATGAGATTTAAGATGTGGGGTGATTGCTATGATTTTATATTCACAGTTGATGGGATTCAGACATCAATAATGTAAAATACATTGTGTACATTGCATTTCAGCCCATTGGGCATATAACTGAGAAACCTCCATGTTTGGGGGAGAAGGTTAATGAGGTCAAGGGGTACTTGGCTGTGAACTGCATTCCATGCTCAGCAAATGGAAACCACTGGAGACAATGCCAACCTGATCTGAGGATGATTACCATGAATAATGGGGGTATAGTCTATGGTTTGATGATCTTGAACCAAATTACTAATCTTATCAACTGAGAGGGTACCTAAAATCACTTTCTGATCTCAAAAGGAAGTATGCATAAGTATCGTCTTGAAATTATTAAAATGCAGATTCCTGGGCAGCACCCCTAAGGATTCTAACCCAGGAAATTTCAGGTGGCTTTGACTAATCTGTGTATTCAAAACAAGCTCCCCCACCCCAGGAATTCTGAGGCTGCACCTCAAAAGATATTTAGTGCTTTCATAAATTTCATACAATGGGACTGACATATGTATTATTAATATACTAATAAAAATGGATTATTTGATGCTTACACCCATTCTAATGATTTAGCTTGCACATACATGATCAGAGTGTACCAGAGTAGTAAGAAAAGGAGGTATGAGGAAGAGAAACTGTGACACAAGCCCCCAAACACTGCATTATTGACCCTAAAATACTTTTGAGGCAGCTGTGGTGCAGCTAATTGCTTCATTTTCCAAAATAGACTTTTTTCTACTTCTGTTTCTAGTGCTAAGAGGTGCATGGGAGCCCTCTCTCCATGAGTCTTGCTCCTAAAAGAATGTCTCCTCAATACCCTGGCCCTTGATCTGCCTCATTCATTTTCTTGGTCTGCATGGAGAACATGGTGTGTCTTTGCTTCAAAGCACCAACTTTCCTGTCTCTCCTTTAATATGTGTCATTTTACTTTAAGAAAGGGCTGCCTTCCATGTCTCACCAAGCTCCTCCACTGAGCTGTCATCTGCACAACACACCAGCACTGCCTTCTGACAAAATCATTTGGAACAATGTTCTCTTGACATCAAAGGATGTTCTGAATTTCCCTGTGAGATTTAAATTCACTGAGGATGAATTTAATACTCACTTTTGGCTTATTGCACTGAATGAAAGAAGCAAAGAGAGTGGTGGAATGGGATTGAGTTTCTATGATCAATTATATATGTTTATTATTTAAGTTCATTTCTTAGTCTAAAAGGGCTAAGAACCCAGAGTCCCTTGTGAAATGGCAGACATGGAATCCCCCTGGCAATCTGGCCCATCACATGTTCTTATCATCTATTTCTATGACAGTGAGTTGAACTATCTCTTCTTTATTGTGAAAATATCTGGCTGAGTTGCCACTGTCCACTCTGGGGCTGGTAGAGACTGAAAAACCAGACCATGCATATCCTGGAGGCCAGTGACTGAGCTAAGGTCACTGGTAGGCAGTATACTGATTCATATCACCCTCTCATCTTGGGAAATCACACACGCACATATGTTTTCTGGAGCGTCTCTGATCTATAAGATGTTGATTTCAATTAAGAGTTTAAAAATATTGCCCACTTCACCACTAAGAAAAGCCCATCTTTGTCCCATATGGAGATAAGTTAGCTTGTTTCCAAAGTAATGGGTCACATCAGTAAATTAAAATAAAAAATGAGGGAGAGCCACATTTTAAGAGAAGACTGGTTTCAGAATACTGTAATTTATCTAGAAATCAGACAGAGATGGGAATATTTTCAAGTTTAACAATCTATATATATATAAAAGGCTAATATGCTAAGTGTCTGGCCATCTGACCTGTCGCTCTGATGTGCACTGACCACCAGGGGCAGACACAACATAGGAACTGCCGTGATGCACACTGGCCATTTACAGAGAAACAGCACTGCGGATCTGGTGCCCACAAAACAACACTTGGCTTCCGCCAAGTGGGACACAGGCCCTGCCACCACCCTGGAGCAACACCCCACCAAGTCGCAGCCAATGCTGCCAAGACCCTATGGCGCAAAATGTGGCCCACAGCCCAGCCCAGCCCAGAAATGGTGGCTGTGGGTGCCAGGTAATGACGTCCCATAGTGACGCCTGGCTTCCTTTCCCTAGCACAGTGGTCGGCAAACTCATTAGTCAACAGAGCCAAATATCAACAGTAGAACGATTGAAATTTCTTTTGAGAGCCAAATTTTTTAAACTTAAACTTCTAACGCCACTTCTTCAAAATAGACTCGCCCAGGCAGTGGTATTTTGTGGAAGAGCCACACTCAAGGGGCCAAAGAACCGCATGTGGCTTGTAAGCCGCAGTTTGCTGACCACTGCTCTAGCGACTAGCCTCCTTGCAGTTTCTTCAGCCCAGGAACACAACTTGCTGTATAGCCAGGTGCAAACATTTTACACTTTACTCAAATGTCTGTGAAGCATTTTTCCCATGCCTCATCTCATTTGATCCTCACAGAAGACCTGGAGTAGGTAGGTAGGATACTCAGTGGAATCCTATTTTCTTTTCATTAGCTGGAAAATAGAGATTTAGAAAGTTTTGAAACTTGACCCGACTGAAAAGAAGTAAGAAATGGTGGACCTTAAAAATTACTTCAGGTTTTCTCACTGCACACAATATAGTCAAACACTGCTGCAGTTAAATATTTTACCCTTTGTTCTCCCTGTGTGATCTGCAATAATAATCTGCTTCATGTTGATATTTACTGCTGTGATGCTGACAATTACCTGAAAGAGAAGTTGGGGTGCTTCACGAGACTGGAAAAAGTTTAGCTAAATAAGAAAGCAGATCTAATTAATCAAGTTTATTCTATGTAGATCAGAGATGCTCCAGAAAAGGCTAAGTTGACTCGTGCATACATGATACATATAAAGCCCTTGCTGGCGCCAATCGTATGTGTGTGTTTCGATCTGTCATTGTTGATCATGAATTTGGTTGACACTTCTATTATAGAGAAAGGGCAAATAGCAATATTAAAATATTTCTTCTAATTAATTTCCTTTCAATGTGCACAAATTTGTGCACTGGGCCACTAGTCTTTTATAAAATGTTGTAATTGGACTTCTTATTCTCAGTTCTCCTTAATGTCAATTTTATTTTGACATTACAAAACTGAAGTTTTAAAAGTGATATATATGTGCATTTCGTTATATAATCTATATCTTTTGTTGGCCAGACTTCCTAAGTTCAAATCCTGGCTCTGCCCTAATGGCTGTGCAATTGTGGGCAAGTTACTTTGTCTGTATTTCACTTTTCTTCCTCACCTTATAGGAATGTTGTGAGGAATAAAGAAGCTCATTTGTATTGAATGCCCGGTACCTAATAAGCATTTAATAGTTAACCAAGATTATTATGTGCTAATGTAGAAACATGGCACAGAGGAAGGCAGAGGCTCTGCCCTCAAGAGTTTATCCTATCTAATAAAAGTGTAATATGCAAATTAACCATTACCCTGCTACACCCACAAGCCACACCCACCAGCCAATCAGGAGTGAGTATGCAAATTAACCCAACCAAGATGGCTGCAGCCACAGAGTGAACAGGAGGCTTGGGTTTCCCCCATAATGGAGGAAGCCAAGCTTTCTGCACACCCTGGCCAGCCTAAGCCTCCACTCAAGGCTACAAAGTTTCAATTATAGAAGATACATAAATCCCAACAGAAATGGCTGCAGCCATGGAGCAAGCAGGAGGCTTGGCTCTGCTGAAGGCTACAAAGTTTCAATTATAGAAGATAAATAAATCCCAGATACCAGGGCCTCCACTTGGGTCACCAGGGGGGCGTGGCCAGCCTGCAAACCACCACAGGCCCCTCGCCCAGGCTGCCCCAAGCCCCAAGGGAACCCCACCCTGATCCAGGACACCCTTCAGGGCAAACCAGCTGGCCCCCACCCATGCACCAGGCCTCTATCCTATCTAATAAAAGAGTAATATGCAAATTGACCATCACTCCAACACACAAGATGGCTGCCCCCATGTGGACACAAGATGGCCACCACAAGATGGCCAGCAGGGGAGGGCAGTTGGGAGGGCCCAGGCCTGCAAGGGAGGGCAGTTGGGGGCAATCAAGCCTGCAGGGGAGGACAGTTAGGGGTGACAAGGCTGGCAGAGGAGGGAAGTTGGGGGCGACCAGGTCTGCAGGGAAGGGCAGTTGGGGGGGACCCAGGCCTGCAGGGGAGAGCAGTTGGGGGGGACCAGGCCTGCAGGGGAGAGCAGTTAGGGGTGACCAGGCCTGCAGGGGAGGGCAGTTAGGGGCAAACAGGCTGGCAGGGGAGCAGTTAGGCATCAATCAGGCTGGCAGGGGAGTGGTTAGGGGGTGATCAGGCTGGCAGGTAGAAGCCGTTAGGGGCAATCAGGAAGGCAGGCAGGTGAGCAGTTGGGAGCCAGCAGTCCTGGATTGTGAGAGGGATGTCTGACTGCCCATTTAGGCCCGATCCTACTGGGATCGGGCCTAAACGGGCTGTTGGACATCCCTCGAGGGGTCCCAGATTGGAGAGGGTGCAGGCTTGGCTGAGGGACACCCCCCCCCCCCCGTGTACGAATTTCATGCACTGGGCCTCTAGTATTCAATAATTGTTTCCTTAGAGTTTTCATTTGTCCTATAAAGAAGAATACCTTACAGCCTGGCCAGCATGGCTCAGTGGTTGACCTATGAACCAAGAGGTCATGGTTTGATTCCCAGTCAAGGCACATACCTGGGTTTTGGGCTCGCTCCCCAGTTGGGGGCATGCAAGAGGCAGCCGATCAATGATTCTCTCTCATCATTGATGTTTTTCTCTCTCTCTCCCTTTCCTTTCTTCTCTGAAATCAATTAAAAGAAGAAGAAGAATACCTTACAGAGTGTTGTGAACATGGTCAATAAAGGAACCCTGGGGAGACAGGGAAGATGTCTCATGTAAAGATTTTAAACATAGGCTTGAAGAAGGGGGGGGATTTCCCCAGGAAGAAGGATATGCCTATGAGAAAAGACTTGGGGCTCATAAAAGAAAATAGTGACAGTGTGACAGCAGGAGAGAGATATGGTCATGTGGAGAGCCTGCCCTCTGCCTGCAGGATGACTCAGGGGGATGAGCCCGTCCAGGGAAGGGAAGAAGCTTTGTCTTGTAGCCCAGGATCAGGATGAGGGCAAACTCTAATAGCAAAATAAGCTCAAATTTGATTGCAGTGGAGAAACATAAAAATGAAAGAGTCAATAAGATTTTGAGAAAAACATTAATCTTCATTGGAAAAAAATGGGATTTTTTTTTTTTTTTTGCTTATTTTTGGTTTATTTGCTTTATAGACTCATGGGGAAATCTACAAGATGCAATCCAGATGTTCTTCCTCCCCAGTTCTGAGGATCTGTAGCTGATCTTTCCCTCTACACAAGAGCAGAGCAGACAATGGTGTTTACTCACTACAGACCCTGGAAATCTTCAAAAGCAGACTGAAGGAGGGATGTGCTACATACTGACTTCTGAGTAAGGGCTGTGTACCCAGGAAAGTGAGGAGGTGGAGATTTCAAGCAGAGGGAAGGGTAAAAGCAGAGAGACAGATGAAGAGGGAACAAGAACATTTAGAACATGTATGGGGCAACACCCGAAGGTCTGGGCAGGATGTGACTTTGCTCTTTGATTAGACAATGATGGTGAGGATCCTCATAAGTCAGGATACTCAGCATTACATCCTTCTCGGTCTCAAATATATTTAGATTTATTATCAAAGTCCTCATATGAAGAATGCCTTTGGCTTTTCCAGGGTTCCTGTTTATGTGTTTGCATCCAGTTTAGAGGCCAAGGGATATCCAGAATAAAGAAGGGAATAGTCATTGGCAAGTACAAGAGACATCTTTGTCATGGGCTATATAATGGGCAAAGTGTCCAAGTATGGACAATATCTGGCTAAAAAAACCGTAAGTTTACACTCCAAATGTCTCCTCTCCCCAACAGATAGCCATCTCGTGCCCCACCCCACTGTGGAAAAGATATTATTACACATTATGTGCTTTTAAAAGGTGCTCTGTACTCTACATCCCATGACTATTTTGTAAAGTATAGCATAAGAAATATAGTCAATAATATTGTAATACCTCTGCATGGTGCTAGGTGGGTACTGGAAATATAGGGGTGAACACTTTGTTAAGTATATGATTGTATAACCACTATGCTGTACAGCTGAAACTAATACAAAATAATATTAAATGTAAACTATAATTGAAAAAGTTTTTTTAAAAAAAGCTCTGGGCCTGACCAGCATGGCTCAGTGGTTGAGCATTGACTTATGAACCAGGAGGTCACAGTTCAATTCCTGGTCAGGGCACATGCCCAGGTTTCAGGCTCAGTCCCCATTAGGGGGCATGTTGGAGGCAGCCTATCAGTGATTCTCTCTCACTGATGTTTCTATCTTTCTCTCCCTCTCCCTTCCTCTCTGAAATCAATAAAAAAATATAGATATAATTAAAAGGAGCTCTGGCTGCCATGCAATGGGTCACATCATGATAGTGGTTTGGACTAGGCTGGTGGCAGCAGAGTTGGGCAGCAGAGTTGTGTCATATTTGAGAGTCAAATAAACAGGACTCGGTGACTGCTTGGATGTGCAGGATGAGAGAAGCTGTGATGTGTTCATTGCTGATAGCATCCCCATGGTGGGATAGCTTTGTCTAGAGTAATTGTAAGGATTGATCAGAAGTATCATTTACTAAGAACCACTGTAGCAGGAGCAGGTTTATGGGAAAATGATAGGATCAGTTTTGAAATGTGGATCAGGATATCCTGATGAGCCAGCCCACAGCATATACAGCAGACAGTTGAATATAAAGATACAAATCTTACTAGTGGCTGAGAGAGAAGTGAAAAAGATCACTGTTGTAGATGAGGACAAGTATGTTGGGTGGATCTTCCAAGAGGATATTAGAGATAAGAGGACGAGTGAGAAGAAATAAACCTCAGTAAGGGAGAATGAATTACCTAAAGAATGGTAGATGACTCAACAGGAAGGAGGACAGTCTTAAAGCAAGATGATTGATATTTTGCAGGATCAGGGTTTGGACAGAAGGGATGGGGAGCAAATACATAGAAATAGTGTTTGTGCAGAAGGAAGATAGCCACCCCACTTTCTGAACTTGAGATATATGTGGCTGGAAGAAATAAAAGAACACCAGCTTGAAGTGGCCACACTGGAAGCTGTGTCCTCAAAGGACAGAAGATTTCACTAAAAGGCGAGGAATTGGAAGGCAACTTTGGGGAAGAGGATGGGGTGAAAAGAAAGTTGGCTGGTCAGCTCATTTGCTCAGGTGGTAGAGTGTGGGAAGGAAGAAGTGAGAGAAGGGTCAGGAGGTGATGGAAGGTAGGGGAGGCACAGAGGGTACTGAGTTCTAACAAGGTTCAGTGTGTCCAGGAAATGATGCCCGTGGTCAGAACATGGGGCTCGACTTCCTCTTGGTCAGCTGACACTAGCTACTTCACTGGGCATGGTAGCCGCTGATACCAATGAGCAAGTCACCTGGTCTTTCCAAACCGCAATCTGATTATGTCACATACATTCCTCTCCCCAGCTTTAAATCATGAAGACAGAGATGTCAATGTGCTTTACAGGGTTCTACATGGTCATCTCCCTGCCTGCCTCTCTACCCCACCCTCTCTGGCCATCTTTCATCACCTGAAGTCACCATGTTCTGTCTGTCACAGGGCCTTTGCATATATTGCTTATCCTAGCTGGACACCACTGCCTCCACTCATCATCTAGTTAACTTTTGTTCAGATTTTCTGAAAGCTCAGGTCAAATTTCTCTTACTCCAAGCATACTCACCTGACTTTCCTAACGGGGTCAATTCCCTTCCTATGGATGAGTATCAAATATCTTTCTAACACCAATTACAATTTTATATTGTTCATAGGATTATATGGTTAGCATTTCTTTCTTCCACATGACTATAAGTTCCATGAGAGGGGGAGTCACACTTATTCTTTATGGAAAATATATCTTCTGATTTTAGTAAATACTTGCTTAAAGCATGAAAAGAGTGGTCTTCACTGGTTGGCACTGGGGGAGAGGGCCACAGCTGGCCATGGCCCTGCCCCAGCTGGTGAGCTGCATCATCTCAGAGTCTGGCACTCCTCATGGCCTCCCATTGACAGTGGCCAGGCAGCAAGGATGGGAGCTGGTCTCCAAAAAACTCCAATGCCCATTTAATGGACTTACTTATTTATTGAAAAAAAATTTCAGGCTATTTTAGCCACTGATTTTTGTGGTTTGCCTATGATTCAGTAATTTCCCTGAAAGACAAGGGCCTTGGACCACTTCCCTGAGAAGAGGAAATCCCATCCCTCTTGAATAAGAGCACATTGTTTATTCACAGGGGGCCCTCAGAGCTCTGGTTCTTGGGGGAAAGCTCAGGAGATACAAGAACTACTGACTCAATGCTCCCAGGGGTGCCAAAGGTCATAAGGTCAAGGGTCTCTTTTTGAAGAAGGATATCCCAATCGGTGAAGTCTAGCCAAACAACTGTCCCCTTCCCAATTCCTAAATCCTACTTCCTGCCCTAGGCTGTGAGCACTGCTGTTTCTGAGGTTTCACTGTGGTATGATTTGTGGCAGAATGAACATCAGCTTTGAGCTCTCTTGTCTCTGCGGGTGACTTGGGAAAGGGGTTCTCCTAGCTTAGTGACCAGTTAATTTTGTGCTTTTTAAAATTTGCGATGTTCAGCCTCCAAAAGACTGATTGTCTTGGAGAAACAAAATCTAAAATTAGTCTGTTCCTCTACCAGGAACCTAAGTTCTCTACAAGCAGAACCTTGTTATTTCCAAGCTTCTGTGTTGAGTCACCACACAAACATGACACCAACTAATACTGCACACTTACAGACTCACCAGGTAGAACCCCATCACTCACTGGGTCACCTTCAGTTCTTCAGTCCAAGTCCCTGGATTCCATGGTGGTACAAAATAGTCATGAAGAATGGATTCACTCACAGAAAAAGAGTGAGTCATTGATGTCAGAATTATTACCTGGCCAGCAGGGCTTCCAAACAAGAGGCCACATTGAAAGCAAATGGGGCACATAATATGGAGAGATGTAGCCTCCAAGAAAAGCTGTTTTCTCTGTAGGAGCTGGAGTCCTGGCTGGGACAAACCCTCCAGCCTCCAGAAAGGCATGCCATGGAGTCATAGATTCTGACACAAATAGCAGTTTTCTAGTTGGCACTCTGGGGCTCATCCATCAAAATACTATGGGTCAGATGAATTCATTATGAAAAATAAAGCAGATTAAGTGAGACACACATTGAGCTGCCTTGTTGCAGAATTCTCCATTTACACAAGGAGAAGATAGTTCGTTCATTCATTCATTCATTCATTCATTCATTCATCCATTCTTTTATTCAACAACAATTCACTAAAAAATTATGTAGAGTACTACAGCAGGCACTGGGGCTACAAGATAAATTAGACGGAGCTTCTCTACTCTTCCACATTTGCTTTTCCTAGCCAGATATTTCAAATCTGTTCACATTATTGATGGGTTCAAGACTAAAATTAATAACTGTTCTAATTTACTCTGAGAACAACCAAGATTAATGAAAGAAGAAAGTAATGGAAGCTAATGCATGAAAGAGAAACCCTGGGTGGTTATTTGACTATTCAGACTTCAGTTGTCTCATTTGTGAAATACATGGATCAATTACATGTTACATAAAGTATATATATGTTTTTATAAAATTAAAGTGAAACTAAAAAGTTCTAAGAAATTTTATTGATCATTCTTCCATGTCTTACTGTTTTGTGCTCATTTACTATACAATTTAGTGACTTAAAACAACAACCATTGCCTTTTATTTACTATTTTGTCAATTCTGGATTCCAATGAGGCTTCCTGGGGCACATCTTCTACTCCATGCAGTGTTGACTAAGGTCATTCAGATCTACTCAACTGGCATTTGGGCTGGGCTGGAAGTAACAAGATAAAATTCCCATGTCTGGTCCCTTGGCTGAGATGCCTAAAAGGCTGTGCTCAGCTGGAACAGTCATCAAAGTGCCCAGAATTGGCTTTTCCAGAATGGCAGTTGTAGGGTAGTTGAACTTCTGACATGGTAGCTTCATGCTCCCAGATTGTTGCAAGAGACCCAGGCAGGGGATGCAAGGCTTCCTTTAAACCAGCCTGGAAAGCCCCAGAACACCACTTTGGCCACATTTTATTGTTCCATTTACTAAAGCATAGATTCAATGGTGAATAGAGCAGTGTTATAAAAAAGAAGGTATGAATTACAGACTCAGTATCTCAATGGGGAAATTGTACGAGCCACATGGAGGAAAATCACTGATGGCTGCCACATTGGAGGTAAGCTACCATAGTCACCATGAGAGTTTAAATGTTAGAGGGTCTGAGACCTGGCATTTGAAACTGCTAAATCTATGACTTTTGATTTTTCCTCTCTTCCTATAAGCTAAGTAGTTAGGTAAAACAGCTTTGTATTATGAGTGATTCTTGATAAGCTTGATGAGTGCTTAGATAAGCATCAAATTGACTGAGAAAGATCTGGGGAAATTAAGAAACGTGCAGAGGATATGTAAGGCACTGGGTTTTCTAGCTCCTACATGGATCAGCTCATGAATTTCTTACATTTTAAAACTTCTAGTAAAAGGGATGTCTCTTGTCTCTTGATGGCCATGGCACTGTCTTACCTCTGGTGTATTCATCAGATACCTGAGGGTACACACCTTTTGTCCATCACTAGACTCTAAAGAAAATTAAGGTTTGATTTCTCTGTTTCTCCCACAGAGCATCTAGAGCAGTGGTTCTCAACCTTTCTAATGCCGTGACCCTTTAATACAGTTCCTCATGTTGTGGTGACCCCCAACCATAAAATTATTTTCGTTGCTACTTCATAACTGTAATGTTGCTACTGTTATGAATCATAATGTAAATATCTGTGCTTTCCAATGGTCTTAGGCTCTACAGCAGTGGTTCTCAACCTGTGGGTCACGACCCACAGGTTGAGAACCGCTAGCAGGGTCACCTAAGACCATTGGAAAACACAGATATTTACATTACGATTCATTACAGTAGCAAAATTACAGTTATGAAGTAGCAACGAAAATAATTTTATGGTTGGGGGTCACCACAACATGAGGAACTGTATTAAAGGGTCGCGGCATTAGAAAGGTTGAGAACCACTGCTCGCAGGGGTCCTCAAACTTTTTAAACAGGGGGCCAGTTCACTGTCCCTCAGACCGTTGGAGGGCCAGACTATAGTTTAAAAAAACAACTATGAACAAATTCCTATGCGCACTGCGGGCCTGGGACGAGTCGGCTGCTAAGCAGGACAGGCAGCAGCACCCCGCGGGCCGGATAAATGCCCTCGGCAGGCTGCATGTGGCCCGCGGGTCGTAGTTTGAGGACCCCTGCTAGAGGCTCTCAGTAATTATTTGCTGAACAAACACAAACACTCCTGTGGGTTTGGGGAGAAAGGTAAAAGTAGCATACAGCATAGGGTGATATCAATTCCTGGTATTAGAAGAAGGTAATTCCATTACCTCTAACAGTTAATGTTCAACAGCTCATCAAAGCTCTCTAATGGGCAATAAAAGTGAAAACATCCACTGGGGGTTTGTTTTCCATCCTGTGTCTTGGTAAATTAAGTAACTCACACTTCATGGAAAGAGACAAGAAGAGTTTGTGTTGTTCACAAGGATCTAACCTTGATTCTTTGCACACAAACCCTCTTGGCCCGTTTGCCTTTGCAAGATAACATTGGCATATTGTGGGACTTTGTACAACACATATGGGAGAAGGTGGTTGGTGGCCAAGGAAGATTAATGATTACCCTTACGACATTTTTTAATTAGTATGGAAATGGAGGGACACTGGGAAAGACACAGAGCCTTCCTTATTTGCATCCTACTGGAGAATCAATTTCAAGATTATAAAAAATGAGATATGAATTACAGACTCAGAAAAAGCAGTGGCTCCTGTTTTCCATAAAAGTGGATACAACATATGCAAGAGTCTACTTGTATTTTGTCTTTTGATTCTAACTACAACCTTGCATTCCTTTTCTATGATAAGTGTTTTAAAGATAATGCCTTAAGAACCCTCCTACAAGGAACCACAAAATATTCTTATAAATACATAATAACTAAGTTATATATGTATATATGACACATGTAATATATACAATACTTTATATATTGTACACATAATTTTTTGGTTTCTTACCTTCTACTCATTCTGTCAGTTGAAATTCTTGCCCAATCTCTCACTTTCTGTGCATCCTTAAACAATTACTTGTCTCTGTTTCTTAGCTTCTGCAATGTTAAAATAATATGCAGAGGAGGTACTCAATATGCATTACACTAAAATTAACAAGCATATTGCCTATATTTTCTAATTTAATCTTCAAAACAAGCTAAACAGCATTAGGAAACAGGTCCACATTAGGAGTTAAGGACCTACATTCTGAAGTCAGACTACATGGGCCTGAATCCTGCCTGTCCCTCTTACTAGCTGCACAACTTTGGCAATTTACTAGACCCATCTGGGCCTTGGTTTCCTTAACTACAAAATGGGGATAACAATGATAACTCTTTCATTCGTTAAATGTGACATTACACACAAAACTCTTAGAGGAATGCCTGGCATGTGGTAGATGACACTGTTATATTTGCTGTTGCTGAATGCAGTAGGTTGTGTTCAGCTAGCATAGAAGTCCCCTCTCTGTAGGAGACATCCTGGGCTATACTAGGTCCCCATTCAGTGCTGTTTCATAGGTTGAATGAGGTCCCATGGCCAAAAGTTCCCCATGCTTGGTTTAATTTTATGCTGTCACCATCTTTAAATTCTTAATAAAATTTTAAACAAGGAGTCTTGCATTTTCATTTTGTCCTGATCTCTGTGGCTGGCCCTGCCACTACTTTTTTGAATTAATTCAAGAGCCCAGCCACCCATAAGTCTCTGTCATACAGTCTCCTATGGGTACTTTGCATGTATGTTGGGCCATCTTTAAAGTCTGAGCTTTAGTAACAGAAGTGACAAATATATTTCTATACATTGAGTTTGTCCCTATGGTCAGAGTCGAGGAGTCGAGATCAGCTGGGTTCTATTCCAGGTCTGTGCTTCTCCTCACATCCAGGGGTGCAGTATGGAGGTGGAATGATTATAAATGGTTGGCAAGACTATATTTGCTTCTCACATTATACTGAAGAGGTAATATGCTTCAGCAATGTTTCAGATATGCATTTATTATTATGTATTAAGAGTATGTGAAAGTCATTGTATTGATAAGAAAGAAATGCATAAAAAGTGTTGTGACGGCCCAGCCAGTGTGGCTCAGTAGTTGAGCATTGATCCATGAACCAAGCGGTCGCCCATTCAATTCCCGGTCAGGGCACATGGTCTTGATCCCCAGGAGGGGGCATGCAGGAGGCAGTTGATTGATGATGTTTCTCTCTCATCAATGTTTCTATCTCTCTATTCCTCTCTCTAAAAAACAAACAAACAATTAAAACTGTTATGACTGTATAATAGCTTCTTGTCATTGCGTAGTTTCAAATGACTATTGGATATACTAAAGGATTTTTAGGTAGGAGATTGAAAATTTTTATGGTGCTAGAGGTCTGCATACTTGAAACAACTGGGAAACTCCATATCAAGCTGTAAGTTCCTTAACTGCCAGGTCCATTTCAATTCACATTTGAGCCTCTCTGTTCATTGTTTAGAGCCTTGCACACAGAAAACATGTACAATAAATGTATGTGCAGTGAATGCTACATGTTTGCTGGTTTGATTAGATTTCCCATCTTAATGTGGTGAATTTGGGAAATGTATTAGGTTAACAGAAGTAAAAGAGGCAGTGAATTCAGAGAAGATATTGGAAGAGACATGATACTAAGAAGGGGAAACAGAAGGTCTAAATTCTTGGAAGCATAAGAAATGATGAGCTGAGATAAAGCAAGGGCACGGCAGGAGTCCAGTTCCCAGAGAACAAAGGTTGGTTTGACACGGAAGCAGGCAGATCCCACGTCCTGTGCTCCAGAATGTCACACCTCCTCACTCTAGAGTTATGTTCATGTTGTTCCTGTGCCCAAAATGTTCCAGTGACCCCACAGCCTACAAAATCCTACATAATCTAACTCCCAGTCCCTCTCCAGCCTAATTCTTCCCACTCTCCCCACCTCACTCTGTTTCATTTATACTATTTTCCAAGTTGCTCTTTGAACATGCCTTGCACGACCCTGTCCTGTTGATGTTCCCCTTTAATGGAACATTTTTGTATCATTTTCTCCATTCCTCACTTTACTCAGGCCTTTTTTCAAAGGTCACATCCTCAGAGCAAATTTTCCCACCACCATATGGTGAGATAAGGCAGCATTCTGGTAATTCTCAAGTCCTTTATTTTGCTTTAACTTTTAAAAGATCTTGTATGATGCATTTACTTGTCCAATTGCTTATTTTCCCCCCTCCACCAGAACATAAACTCCAAGGAGGCAGATACATTTTTCTCTTTTGTTCACTGCAGTGTCCACAGAACTCGAAGCATTGCCTGGTGGAGTCAAAGCTCACTTCAAGATTTGTTGACTGAATAAGTGAATGATTTAAAGATCCTCATACAAACAAAGAAAACAGTAATTGAAAGAGGAGCAATACATGGTCTACTAGTTCTGCCTTTGCAGAAGGTCCGAGAAAGTGTTGAGAAGTTGACAAAGAATGAGGTGGCAAGGGGCTGAACTAGGATTGGAAATTTTAAAGATTGCATTGAGCCTGCAAGCTTACCAACATCCTTTTTTTTTTTTTTAACCACTACAAGCCTGGTTTGTCATCTCCTTATATAGTCACAGTTAATGTCACTAAGCTGAAAGTTCTGACAAATGCACAGTGACTCCCCTGCTTTCTTGGATGGTCACTGTTGCAGGAAAGTAGATCCCAGGTCTCCCCAGGCTTGTCCTCCGATTAGGTGCCTTCCTCATTTGACTTAGGTTACGAGAAACTGAGGCAACTTAACACTTTGGGTGTTCTGTCTGTTCTTTGCTATTACCAAGGAGAGTTGACTCCACCCAAATAAGTTAGGATAGGTAGGAGGAGGAAGAGAATCTATGAACTGAAGAAAAGGATGAACTCACTCCCCCAAAATTATTACCCTAACTAACTCCATGGAGTTCTAAGTATTCTTGATAGATTTCATTATTGTTCCAAACTCTTAGCTCCCTCTCAGAAACAAATTATATATCAACACCTTTTGCCATGTGACTTTACAGTTTCTCCCAGTAAGGGAGGTAGAGTACAGACTTCTGCCTCACTGACTTTGAAGTTGGCCATGGTACTTGTGTGGGCCAATGGAATGTTAGTGCACATTTCATGAGCAGAGGCTTTAAATGTGCTTGCGTGGCATCACTTGTACTCTTGTGTCACTTGCCACAAGAAGAGCTTCCTTCCGGAAGCCACAGGTTCCAGAAAGGGAGGTGCACGTAGCTGACATGAGCCCACCCAGCAAGCAGAAGCAGAACTACACCAGGTAATCAGGGGCAAGAGTAAAAAATGTATGTTATTGTAAACCACAGAGATTTTGGGTTGTTTCTTATGCCAAACAATTTGGCTAAGAGAATTATTTAACATTCTGAGCAAGATTTCTGATAATTATGTCCTATTTTTCAAGCAAAAGTGTTCTGGCATAGTTATGTTGCATAACTACTTTGCCTAAATTCTATGTTATACTATGAGGGTCAGATTTTTCATCTGTATTATGGCTAGGGGATAAATTGTCTTTCTTGTCCTGTTCTAGGGAGCTTCTCTACTTTAGGAATTCTGCCTGATGGAACAATACCAAGGTTGTTTCAACAGAAAAATTTCATTTTTTTGCATCTTCTCTTACTCTCCTTTGCACTCAGTAAATGGAACTGATGATCTAGCTGCATTACTCTGGAAGGTAGCCATTACAGTATTTAAATTTAACTCACTTCTAATTAAATAAGATAAAATAAATTTCAAGTTCTCAGTAAGCACATATGACTGGTGGCCATCATACTGGGCAGCATGACTATAAACCATTTTCATCATCACATAAAGTTCTATTGGACAATGGCTAGAGGTTGGGTAATTTACTGATTTTGAAGGTTGGGAGAAGTAAATTCTCTGTGGTTATATAAGTGTTGGGATCATGGGATGGAAAGAGAGGGGAAGACGAGGCAGAGGGAAAGATGAGCTCTGTAATTCCCTTTCACCTCTGGTTTAGACATAAATGATATTTATAAACTATCATTTGATAGGTCAGCCTTTTTTATTTTGCTGAGTCTTCTGGAAACATTCTAAAGCACACTGTTCAGCAATAACATTTACCAATAAATGGATATAAGTGTGTTGCTCTTCCAGGATACTTCTCATCAGAAGTATATTGCAGTTCATCTCCCAAATTTGGGGAATATATCAATAAGGTTACTTATAAGTTCATGACTTCCAACCCTTCCAAAACAAGGAAAAGAATAATGGAAAAACCCAACAAGAAATGAGTTCAGTGCTGAAATTAGCACTTCCAGCCCCTGTTCAGTTACAGTAATGGCAGGCATTACATTCATCTCCACAAGTTTCATCAGGCTGTACTGGCAGACTCAGCAGGTAGAAGGCAACAGAGCATGGGCTAAGATCAGCAATTTATCTGAGACCAAATACCAAGAAACAAAGCGAGATTTATTATGTAAGCCAGCTACAGGTTTATTAGTTCCGTTTCAAAGACTTCCAACAGGTTTCCATTTATTTCTTCATTTAACATCGCCATCACCTTTAATATAAGAAACACTGCACTCATTTTTCACAGTACTTAGAAAAGAAAATTCTCAGGAGGAACTTTTCAAAGGGCTCTTCAGGTCCATTTTTCTTTAAGTAAGTTTCAAACTTAAGTTAATACAATCTGTTCTCAAAACTGGGTGAAAAGTCTTTGACTGTGGCGGTTGATGCCTTTCGTTGATTTCTTAGCTTCCTTCATTAGCAACAGTCCCTAGATTCTTTCATCCCTAGTAGCTGCCTTATACAATACATAGAACACTTCAGCTAACACTTTCCACTTTTCCAGTCTAGTATGCCTAAATCTTACATCAAACTCTGGGGATGCTATTTTTCTAGACCTTCTAGAACTTCTACTGCAATATATTTTCAGCCTCATTGAGACCACCAACCCAGGGACCCCCCAACACTTTCTCATTATTTTATCTTTCCATCTTAGTGTATGTGCCATGATCCATTATTATAATTACTACTTACAAACACCCTTATATTTCACACCCCTCTCTCTGATGTACCTTCTGTAGGAAGAAACCCTGCATGTGGCTTTACCTAGTTGTTAGCTTTTTCTGCACTGTAAACTGAATGGCTGGGTCAACCTCCACTGTACACTGAACACTGCCCAATGTTTCTATCACATGTCTATATTTTAAGGTGATAATTTCAAACCCCACTTTTCAAATCACCGACCCTCCTTCAAACTCCAGTAATGAATATGCTTCTTTCTTCATTAGGACAATAGAAACTCTTAGATGGAAACCTTATCCCACCAACAAATCTGCAAACCTACCTCTGCCCACACTCATTTTTCTTTTCTTCTCTCCTATTGAAGGGGAAGGTCAATGCCGTGACTGCTTTTTACAATTTCTCAAGGACTTTGCTCATTTGTTTCTTTCTCTTTTCTCTTACAAATTAACTATGCTTGTCTCTGCAGAATTATTCTCAACATCATGTTAACATACTCTAATAGCTCCCACCTTAGGAAAAAACTTATCTTCACATCTTCCTTATACTACCAACCCATTCTCTATTACCTTTCCCAGATCAACATCTTGAAAAAGTTGTATAAAAATTTTTCCTTTGTGTCACCTCCCATTCACCTTTTCATCACTACAACTCACACTAAATATTACATTTCCTTGCTATGTTCCCTCTTGCAGTTATCCAAGGTTGCATAACAAAGCACCCAATTCAGTGGTTTAAAACAATTACAGCTCATGAATCCTACTCTTTGGGTGAACTCAGAAGAAACAGTTTGCCTCTGCTCCATTCCATGTCAGCTGGACTGATTGAAGCTGGTAGTAGAGTCATCTAAAGGCTCACTCGTTCACATATCTAGCTGGTAGATGCTGGGAAGACTGGAATTCCTCAAAACACGATGGGTGGGTTCCCATGGTAACCATCAAAAGAGAAAGACACAGAGAGATTGAAATGACCCAGGCTAAAGCATTGTACGCCCTAGCTTTGGAAGGTTGTTCATGAGCCTCTATCTTGTGATTTCTCTCCCATGCTAAAATAAAATAAAGTCCCTACCAGACAAACTTATCTATTTATAAGGTTAAATATCATAATTATACTGATGGCTCCAGACTTATTCCAGTTGTAAAGCTTTGTCCTAAACTTTGACATCTTCACTTGGATGTCTGACACGCTCTTAAACTTACCAAGTCTAAACACATAACTCTTGGTTTCTCCTATCTTCCTCTAGCTTCCGGTGAATACCATCATCAAGCCCAAATCTTAAGAATGGTCTTTGTATTTTTCATTTCCCTCAATTATTCTCCTTCAATCCTTCAGCAAGTCCTATTGGTTCCATCTACAAAATACTAGTATACCTCAAATGTATCTACCTTTTTTTTTTTTTTACCACTTCTATAATCATTTTAATCCAAAATACTAACATTTTTTTCCCTGGACTACTTTTTAGCCTCCTAACCTGTAGACAGCATCAGGAACAATTACTTTTGTGGACATTTAAGCCTTTCAAACCATTTAATCATTTTTCCCTTCAAATGTTATCTACAAAATCTCCTGAGACTGTGTTGAGATGAAAGGTCCCTGCCTGGGTGTGCTCCAGGCTTCCACCTTACAATGACTCTCTGATGATAGAAGCCCCCAAAAATGGCTCCCCATTATATTTGTCTCAAAGGAATTGTATTTCATGCTCAGTAGAAGAACATTAACCTTGTCTGGAAAATATGATGGATATAAAAAAGTGTTGCATTTTTTCTCCGTTAAGCTAACAATACTCTTCAAGATGCACAGATCTTATTAAGAAGGTACAGTCCTGTGATTTCATAATTTATTAAAATAGGGATTGAATGTCTTTCAGATGGCAGGCATTGTTCTAGTTGCTGAGGAAACGGGTAAACAAAAAAGAGCTTCTAATAAAGAAAGTCAGACAATAAAAAACAAACAAAATATGTCAGGATGTACTAGGAGCTGTGAAGGAAAATGAAGCAGAGTGAGGGAAATGGGATGTGATGGGCCAGGGGACCGGGCCCTGTGTTATTTTCTATCTGTCTGTCAGGGAAGGTATGTCTTTAAGATGATGGTTGAGTGCTGAACTGAATGATGTGAAGGAAGAGCCATGTGGGTGTCTGAGGAAAAGCATTCTAGGCAGAGGGAATAGCAGGTTCAAATGCCCTGAGGCTGAAGTGTTTGACATATTCAAGGAACCAAAAGAGAGTCAGTGAAGCTGAAGTGGTGCAAGCAAGGAGAAGCATAGCAGAGGATGAGACTGGATGGGTAGCATGGCATTGATGGTTTATTGGGAAGTTGGGTGATGAGGCTGAGAAAATTTGGGGAAAGGGGCCATCTTGTTAGAAGCATATGCCAAAGGTAGATAGCATGTTATCAAAAACAAAGAAAGTTCTTGGGTATGGGTGTCTGTGTGATGCAGGTTTCCCTTATAAACCCTAACACCTATTCAGTATATGCAAAGCACCTCACACAATACCTGCATATTTATTGTAGTAGGTACCCAATAAATGATCATTGTTATTATTTCTATCAAGTTTAGTGTTCATGGAAGGTAGTCAGCCTGGGTTCAAGTCTTAGGTCCAGGATTTACTATCTTGCCTGGGTGGCTCTGGCCAATCACCTAACTTCTCTGGACTTCTCTTATCCTGTGTTATCATCCTGATGTCTGGATTGATTAGGAAAATGCATGGGAAATGCTTAGCCAAAGGCTTAGCATATATTGAGGGCTCAATAAATGTTGTTGATTATTATTATAAGAAAGTTTCTGAGCCCCTCCATTCATTGTAACAGCATGGAGATGAGAGATATCCTAGAGACACAGTGAATATTATTTTATGCACATTCCTAGGTTCTTTTCCCCATGGCTGTCTTCCTTGCTTGGTGCATGCTTCTGTTCTCCTGACCCTCACCACTCTCTATTCCTTTTTCCTGCTTTACTTATCCTCCATCATAGTGATCAATAAATGACATGCTACATGTTTACATCATCACTATCTTTCTCCCCCAACTAAGATACACACTCCATGAGGGTAAGAACTTTTTTTTCTTTACTTCACTGATGTCTCTGCCTAGAACAGTTCCTGTTACATAGCAACCTCACAATTAACATCTGCTAGATAAATAAATGCAAAAGAACTTCCAGCGGAGCTCTTCAGCTATCAGAAGAATGGATACCACCCCAAATCACATGCTTTTGCATTGAAAGTTAGAGCATTGACTTTTCTAATACAGAGCATTGCTCCTTCCTATGACTATCATGAATATTTGGGAACTAAATATCTTAGATTGCAAGGCTGAAAATTTGGAGAGCTCCAGAAGTCAGGTCAATTTACTTTCTCGGGAACAAGCAGCCGGACGTGTTTCAACCACAGCCCTGGAAGTCTATGGGGACCTCACCCTGCCGAGCACTCCGCAAACTGAGTAGCTGAATTCTGTAAATGTCTTCCATTAGTAACTGCCAAGCAGCCCTTTCCTCAACTGACTTTGCTTCTCATTTAAGTAACATATTTCGACTTGTAATTTCTCAAAGGGCTATTTTAGACATTTCATTTCCTGAAATTATATGTGATTGTATATTTTAGGCTATTTGCAGCCCTGTCTTATCCACCAGAGATTGGGCGTAGAAAGATGGAAAGAACATTAGATTTCCTTTGGCCACATTTGGTTTAATCAGTATGAACTTCACAAAGAACATCTTGCTCATTTCCCCAGGGTCAAGAGAGACGTATGGAAGCTGTTCTACAAAATAGCAATTGTATTTTAATTTATCATCCCAGTATTTTCTTGGAAAAGCATAGCCTGGGGTTATTTTTGCATTGGGTTGCAGGTTTGACTTAAATCTCCACCTATACTTCCTGGGGATAGAAATTTTGTGCAGCAAGTGACAAGGAGCCTGTCTCTAAGAATTATGATGAAAACTTTCACACTGGAGATTTGAGGATGTTTTGGTTATTCTGGTTAACTAAATTACATTCGTGTCATTCAGCTGAGCAGCTCCTTTTTTTCCTCTAAAATTTAAAACTTAACCACATGGGAATAAACAATGTTGGCAAAATGTCTCTGAGAAAGAAACTACCTTTTAATACTTTGTAAAATAAAAAGAATGGTATTATTTCCACTTATACTTCCTCTGAATATGAAAGCTTAGCAAAATGCTGGTCTCCAGCATGGTGGAATTAGAGACTTCCTACCAGGGATCACCTCAGGAGGCTGTGTTCCAAGGACTTGAGCTGGCAAATTATTGAAGAGCACAGGATGCTCTGCTCCCTTCCTCCAGGCTGGCTGAGTTTGGGGGATGAGATCAGCTTTCCTGAACTGAGATCTAATTTAAATAATGGTGGATTTAAATAATAGGAATTCATTTGCTCCCACTAGATCAAGACTGCCAGAAAGAGTGAGATTTGCAGTTATTGAAGGCTGGGGGTGCCGGTGGGCATGGTTGTTTCCACAAAAAGAAATGTCATTCATCCTGGAACAGGAAATGTGGGCATCTTTTGGGTTTAAAAGAGAGAGAAACACCTTCCATTCCTTAGCCCAAGGAAAGAGGCCATGGGATGGGTTAATAGTCTTGACGTGTGGCTGTGATCAGAGAAACTTCTAAAAATGATGGGGGAGTGCCTTTTGGAAAATGGTGGTGAATGGGTAGGTAAGTTTGTAGGTTATATAAGTATAAAACAGGGCAATAGTGGCCTGGGCCCAAGGTGATAGGAAGCAAGCATAGATGCATGTAGCCTGAGGTAGACTTCCTCTGCCACCCCACCCCAGAGACACTACAGTAGGTGATCCAGGGATGTCAGAAAGGCATAGAGAGATGGAGAGCTCCAACACTGAGTTCCTCCCATCCCCATTGGAAGTGTTTCTTTCCAGGTTCCCCAAAGTAGCCTACGGGCAAAGAATGTTCAGAATAATTGACTTAAATTGACAGGCAGAAAATAATAGACATTCAATTAGCCATGAAGGGGTGTGTGTGTGTGTGTGTGTGTGTGTGTGTGTGTGTGTGTGTGTACCTGTCTGTGCAAGAGGAATGATCAAGAGCCATGGGCAGCTGAGAAGATTGACTGTACTATCTTACCCTCTGGACAGGTGAAGTCACCTCCCGAGAATCCCGATTCCTGGGAGGTTCTTCCCAAATGGACAGGATGCACTACAACTTCAGAACCTGCTTTAGTTCTCAGAACAGAAGCTGCCCCCATACTGAAACCCTGAAACAAAAGTTAGTACCCTACAGCTGATACTGGATCTTTTCTTTAGGGCTATTATTTTATTTTATTTTTTAAATAAATCTTTATTGTTCAGATTATTACAGTTGTTCCTCTTCCCTCCCCCAATAGCTCCCCTCCACCCAGTTCCCAGCCCACCCTCTACCCTCACCACCCGCCCCCGTCCTCATCCACAGGTGTATGATTTTTGTCCAGTTTCTTCCTGCACCCCCACACCTCTTTCCCCCCAAGAATTGTCAGTCCACTCCCTTTCTGTGCCCCTGATTCTATTATATTCACCAGTTTATTCTGTTCATCAGATTTTTTATTCACTTGATTTTTAGATTAACTTGTTGATAGATATGTGTTTGTTGTTCATAATTTTTATCTTTACCTTTTTCTTCTTCTTCCTCTTCTTAAAGAATACCTTTCAGCGTTTCATATAATACTGGTTTGGCAGTGATGAACTCCTTTAGCTTTTTCTTGTCTGTGAAGCTCTTTATCTGCCCTTTGATTCTGAATGATAACTTTGCTGGGTAGGGTAATCTTGGTTATAGGTTCTTGCTGTTCATCACTTTGAATATTTCTTGCCACTCCCTTTCGGCCTGCATAGTTTCTGTTGAGAAATCAGCTGACATTTGTATGGGTACTTTCTTGTATGTAACTAACTGTTTTTCTCTTGCTGCTTTTAATATTCTCTCTTTATCTTTTGCTCCTGGCATTTTAATTATGATGTGTCTTGGTGTGGTCCTCTTTGGATTCCTTTTGTTTGGGGTTCTCTGTGCTTCCTGGACCTGTAAGTCTATTTCTTTCACCAGGTAGGGAAAGTTTTCTGTCATTATTTCTTCAAAGAGGTTTTCAATATCTTGCTCTCTCTCTTCTTCTGGCACCCCCATAATTTGGATGTTGGTACACTTGAGGTTGTCCCAGAGGATCCTTACACTATCTTCATATTTTTGGATTCTTTTTTCTTTTTTCTTTTCTGGTTGGGTGTTTTTTGCTTCTTCATATTTCAAATCTTTGACTTGATTCTTGCAATCCTTTAGTCTGCTGTTGAATCTCTGTTTATTATTCTTTATTTCAGTCAGTGTATGCTTAATTTCTAATTGGTCCTTTTTTCATATCCTCGAGGGTCTCACTAAATTTATTGGCGGTTTCTAGAAGATTCTTGAAAAACCTTATAATGGTTCTTTTGAACTCTATATCCAGTAGTTTGCTTTCCTCCATTTCTGTCATTTGTGTCCTGTTTCTTTGTCTCCGCATTTTGGCTGCTTTCCTGAGTTGATAGAGTGGCTTTGTGTGCTAGGTGTCCTATAGGGCCCAGTGGCTCAGCCTCCCCAATTACCTGAGGTGGACACTCTTAGTGCACCACTTTGTGGGCTGTGTGCACAGTCTTGTTGTAGTTAAGCCTTGATTGCTGTTGATATCACTGGGAGGAACTGACCTCCAGGCCAATTGGCTGTGAGGATCAGCTGTGTCTATGATTGGAGAACTTCTGTGCTGGAGACACCCTTATGGGGCAAGACTTGTTTCAGTGGGGTTTTGGTGCTCACTGAGTCTATCCCCTGAGTGTGTCCCTTATGGATCTGAGGAGTTGTAATCTGGATGGTCTCACTCTGACCACTGGGTACACTGGCTCTTGGATCTCCAAGGAGGTACAAATTTAGCCTCTGCCTAAGGCCATCCAGCAGGAGCTACGGAGAGATCTGCAGATTCCTCTTCTTTGTTTGGGGTTTGGAGGTGCCCAGATGAGGCCCAGCTGTAAAGCAATGCAAGGTGCTGTGGGGCCTTGGGCCTTCTTTTGGATGTTCTGGGGCTTTCTGACCCAGCTGCAGTTTGCTAGGTAATTTTAGATTGCAAAGGGCCAGGCCATTCATATGCAAAAGCCTCTGTGCACAGCTTGGGTGGGGCGGGGTCTCAGGGAATCAACAGGGTGGAGCAAACAGCTATGGGTGATCCTCAGCCCTGCCCTAAGAGGCCCCCTGGATCTCAGTGTCCCACGGATCCCAGACAGTCCAGTTTCTCCCTGTATGAGTCTGGGTCCCCAGAGTCTCGCCCAGAACTGGAGTTCAGAGCAGTTGGCAGCTTGTGTCTCCCTCCCGATTGAAAAAGACAACCGCATCCTCAGTTGCCAGCCCTTTCTCCGCACTTTACTTCCACACCTCCTCTGAGTCTCAGTGTGCGTTTATCTTTCCTTCTAGTTGTAGAATTTCCACTCAGCCAGCCTTCCTGTGGTTCTGGATGATGTCTGTTTTGTCTTTTAGTTGTCGTTTTGAAGTGGTTGTGTGAGGCAGCAAGTTCAGGTGTTTACCTATGCTGCCATCTTGGTTTCTCTGATACTGGATCTTTTATGTTGTTCTAAATGAAATCCAGAGCAATTCAGCCAGGCCACATGTACTATTATGTGGACTTACTTTCACTAAATCTGTGTTTATGAGAACATAAAATACATGTTATTCCTGCCGTCAGATTTTATTATTGGTGATGATTTCTAATACATGCCCATCAACTGTCCTTTTAATCATTGTCAGTCTTTCTTTTCAATTGCATCCAGGTTTCAGGTTTAAACCAGCAATGATGGTTTTAAAATAAGGCCCTTCCTCTGTTCAACTGCAGTTAGGGCTAATTAAGAGTAAATAACTATTCTCAGCAAGGGAGGCAGAATCCAAGCAAATCTTTGACAAATTCAGCCTTCCCCTTAGAGGAACATATTCATATCTGCTGCCAGTAAATACTCCTATTACAACACTAAGAAACTGTTTCCCCTCATGGAGAATGTCATGCTGCCTTGATACAAGTATAGAAAAATAAATACCAGTCAAGGGCAGAAAGAAAAACACAAGTAGCATTTAATTAAGAAAAAATATATAATTCCCTGTTTCTTTCCATATATCCCAGTTCCATTTGGTTGCAATCACAGGCTCTTAGCTCCCACTCAAGTCTGACATTTCCCCTAAATCTTCCCACCTCCTTCCATTCCCACACCCTCTGTGATGCAACACAATTCATTCACTATAATTTGAAGGTCACAGTCAATTGCTCCAAGAGAAGAATGCAGATTGGATCAGATCAGACTTTTTGCATCATGAAGGTTCATCTTGATTTTGGTTCCAGGATTCTGTTCAATTTTGCTTTGATTGGGACTTTTAAATTTCCCCTTTAATTTAAAACTGATAGTTACTGTTACTTCATGAAATATAGATTTTAATATTTCTTCTATTTCACTTCTCACTGGAATCTTACAGTTATTTTTATGAATTCTTTCTAACTGGTAAAAGTTAAAATAAAAATGTCTTTCCAACCCAGGGAAGGAAAATGAAAAAGTGTTTTGGAAGATATTTAAGTTAGACTGGATGTAGAAAGTAAACTGTGAGCTACCCATACGGAAATATAAAAATACACATATTTTTATATTTATCCCAACTTATAGAAATGTAAGAAAATTATATGATACAGAGAGTTGAAAATAGTTAACATAATAAAAAGCAAGAGTATAGGGTATTTTTTATGCAAACATACTTAAACAAGTATGTTTGATTATTATCAAATTGTACAAATCAGGGAAATTTAAAATTCTCACTCTAAACTCCAACAGAGCCCTAATATTTTGTTGTTCTGGGGACTAAATTTGGTTCCATGCATTCAACAAAGAGTGGTTGAACTTCAACAACGGAATGCATGGTTCAGTCTTCCCAAACTCAATATGCATTGACAAATAAGATTATTACAAATACTTGCCAACAAGAAAGTGCTCAATGAACAAGAGACACTATTTTTGTTTCTTAGCAATTAAGGAAACCAAAAATTATAGCCCATTGAAGAACTAAGGCTGGTCCTAGCCAGGATAGAGCATCAGCCTGTGGACTGAAGGGTTCTTGGTTCTATTCTAGTCAAGGGTACATGCCTGGGTTGTGTGCTCGCCCCAGTAGGGGGCGTGCAGGAGGTAGCCAATCAATGATTCTCTCTCATCATTAATGTTTCTATCTCTCTCTCCATTTCCCTTCCTCTCTGAAATCAATAAAAAATATTTTTAAAAAAGAAAGAATTAAGGCTGGTTTTCCAGAGTGATTTTTAGTTTGCTAGCACTGCCATAACAAAAGACCAAAGACTGGATGGCTTAGACAACAGAAATTTATATTCTCACAACTCTGGAGGCTGAAAGTCCAAGATCAAGGTGCCACAGGATTGGTTTAATTTGCCAACTGCAGCCTTCTCGCTGACTTCACGTAGTCTTCCTTCAGTGCTTACACATCCCTGGTGTCTCTCTGTGTATCCAAATACCCTCTTCTTACAAGAACACCAGTCCGATTGAATTAGGGCCCACCCTAAAGGTCTCATTTTAACTTAATCGCCTCTGTAAAGGCCCTGTCTTCAAATACAGTCACATTTTGAGGTACTGGGGGATTAAGACTTCAACACAAGTTTTGGAGGAACACAACCCAGCCAGATGAAGTTATCAACAGTTGAGAGACGAAAGGACCAAATTTAGTCTCCAGAACAGCAGAATACTAGGGCTCTGCTGATGTTCAGAGTGAGAATTCTAAATTTTCCCTAATCTGCACAATTTGATAATAATCAATCATAGCTTAAGTTTAAAGGGTTCAAAATGGTTTGTGTGTGTTTGTGTGTGTGTGTGTGTTTATTTGTGTGTGTGTGTTTGACATGGCAATGAGCATAGTAAAGTTTTTCATGTGAAAAGCGGAGTAGTTAGTATAAAAGAAAAAAATTGAAAACCACTGCCCAGGGTAGTGCTTGTTAAATTTTTCAAAAAATATAAATCTGAAGTTAGAGGAGGGTGAACCCCTGACTGGGAGAGAACAGAGGAATGGATATTATGTCTTTTGTGTATGGGTATATGTTCTAAATTCAATTTATTGGGGTAACATTTATATAACAATATTATATAAATTTGAGGTGTACACTTTTATAATACAACACCTTTATAGTCTTATCATTACATGTATTTGAATTTTATAATCCATACTATTTTTCTTTTTCTTTTTATTGAAAAAACTATGTGACTTTTGTGCCTCAAGTCCTCAAGAAAATTTATGTCCCAACAAGATATATCATGCTTGGCCTGACCCCTGGCATCACAGTTACACACCTGGATTATTTGTGCTCCAGTTTGAGAATTCAGACCTCAGAGACTTAATTGCCCTCGTAGTGGGGGGTAGTCCTCAGGACAAAAAGTTTGACACACATTCTAATTAAGCCTTGCCACAGGACTTGCTCTAGACCTATTGTGAGTAAATGAAAGTCTAGACCAGTGGTTCTCAACCTTTCTAATGCCGCGACCCTTTAATACAGTTCCTCATGTTGTGGTGACCCTCAACCATAAAATTATTTTCGTTGCTACTTCATAACTGTAATTTTGCTACTGTTATGAATCGTAATGTAAATATCTGTGTTTTCCGATGGTCTTAGGCTCTACAGCAGCGGTTCTCAACCTGTGGGTCGTGACCCACAGGTTGAGAACCGCTAGCAGGGTCGCCTAAGACCATCGGAAAACACAGATATTTACATTATGATACCTAACAGTAGCAAAATTACAGTTATGAAGTAGCAACGAAAATAATCTTATGGTTGGGGTCACCACAACATGAGGAACTGTATTAAAGGGTCGCGGCATTAGAAAGGTTGAGAACCACTGGTCTAGAGTCTAATGCAGACTCCAGTCCCATCTCCGGTCCTTGGTTAGTTAATATAGCAGTAATCTATTACTACCACTATGCTGCCTAAAAACAACTACAACCTCAGTGGCATCTATACATATAAAGAAGTAATATGCTAATTGTCCGTGATGGTGTCCCAGTAACGACCAATTTGCATATTGACAGACCAGCAGGTGTATGTGCAGCAGGGGGATTTGTGTGAGGCTCGCTTCCCTGCCCCCGGCGCCGGAGTCCTCTTTTTCTCCTGGGTGCATGCGCCCGACAAACACCCCCGCAACACCATGTCCTGTCCAAGAGCACTCTTCCCTGGGGACGCCACCAACCCCCACCCTGAGGTGGGGGGAGCCGAGGGGCAACACCCACATGGCAGAAGGCCGGTTCTCGGGGCACGGTCAGCAGACGCCAACCGGGGGGTGTGCGCATCAGCGGTGACCCCCAGGAGGGGTCATGCACACAAATTGAGAAGGTGTGGACCCAACACCATGAAGGAAGGGCCCCGGGCGTGACAACAGAGAGTACACAAGTGACCCTCACACCACAGGGAAGCCGCCACGGCTTTCTCTAGCCTTCCATTCATTCATCTGCCCGGTCCAACCCAGATGGGGGCTCACATCCTGAGCGGAATGACCCCCAAGGACAAGCTGGGCCGACCGTGCCTGCACAAGCATGCCCGTCGCCTGCGAATTCCGGAGGGGAGCAGATGGAGAGCCGCTTGAGGCATGGGAGCGGGCACGCCGGGTGGGGGCAGGAAAGGCCTCCGCATTCCCCCCCCGCTTCAGCACTCAATGGGAGAAAAGCCTTGCATGACGCATGAATGCATACACGCGTGTACATAACACAGAGCTCCCCGCGATGGACGCCAGCACAGGCTGGCTAGACCCTCCCCCAACTTGGAGTGGGGAGGCATGGGCCATGGTAGGCAAGACACAGATGGGTCATTGCTCGGCTCATCAAAGCCAGTGCGAGAGGGACCCGAGTGCACAAATAGAGGCAGCTACAGGTCCCAGAGAGGAAAGCAATCAGTACTAAGTGCCAGGAACCAATTCCAGCATGTAATAATTACAAGAGTTCCATCAAAAGGTTGATGGGACTTGGGTGGGCTCAACAATGGCTGAGCCACATATGTAGTTTACCTGTTGGAAACGGCTAAACAGCACTTCCCCCAAACCTGAATAAGATTGTTAGCTGCCAGACAGCTCAGGGCATTTTATTGGCTCCTGTTGGCCAAACACCTGAACAGCTGTAGGCTATTCCCCAAACTGACAATGCTTCTGTACCCTTTGATACCTTACCTTTAAAGTGTATATCTTCATCCTTGCCTTAAGACAAATTGTGTTATAATAAAAGCATGGAGTCCTAGACAAGGAAAGAGTCTTTAGCTCCTTCAGCTGAAGATCCTTTGACCCCCAATGCCTTTCAAAATTATCTTTTGTCCTTGGACTCCTTCTTGAATCTACGCACAGACCCTTTCTCCAGAATGCTGAACCCTTTGTAAGGCTGGGAAAAGAACCCCAGCAACTAAGGACAAAAAGCATAGAATTTTTAATTAGCCTGTAAAAAGAGTAAAAGAGTGAGGGAGGAGGGGGGAAGATGGGGAAGAAGGGAAGGAGGGAGGGAAGAACTTTATAAAGGAGTCAGTAAAGAACAGAGTTAAAGAAGGAAAGAGAATGTATGAGTGAGCTGTAGGAGCTATAATGAAAATTAAGTATAGTTGTGTACTGGGGACAGATTTTAAAAGTAGGAGTCAGAAAAGAAAATAAGATAAATGATAGTGAATAATTAGGCAGGTAGATAGATACTAAAACAGTGGAAGTAAGTAGAGAAGAGTGTATGGGAAAAGTAGGATGAGAGAGAAAGAGGGAGGGAAGAAAAGTTTTAAAGGGGAGCCAGTAGAGCTTAAAAGGAGAATGGGAAGAAGGAAGAAATGGGGGAGGGAGCAAAGCAGGTCCGAGGGAGGAAGTGAAGAAAAAAATTAAGGTGGGAAGGAGGAAAAGGGGAGGGAGGGAAGGGGTAAAAATAAAGGAAAGAAGGAATGTGGGGAGGGAGGGACGGTAGGAGAAAGATGGGAAGAAGGATGATGGAACAGAAGTAGGAAATAAGGAGGAAAGAAAAGTTTATAAATGATGAGTCAGTAGGAAAAAGCGTTACATAAAGGAGAAAAATTGTGTGAGAGGAAGAAGCCAATAAGGAAGTCAAATACAATTGTGTATGAAGGGGATAAGATTTTTTTTTAAAGTTAATAGGGTGACCAGGCCGACAGGGGAGGGCAGTTAGGGGTGACCAGGCCAGCAGGGGAGGGCATTTAGGGGGATCAGGCCAGCAGGGGAGGGCAGTTAGGGGGATCTGGCTGGCAGGCAGAGTGGATAGGGCAGGCAGGCAGGTGAGCGGTTAGGAGCCAGAGGTCCCGGATTGTGAGAGGGATGTCCAACTGCCAGTTTAGGCCTGTGGGATCGGGCCTAAACTGGCAGTTGGACATGCCCTGAGGGTTCCTGCATTGGAGAGGGTATAGGTCGGGCTGAGGGAACTCTCCCCCATGCACAAATTTCGTGTACCGGGCCTCTAGTAAAATAATAAACATTTATTTTCATACATGACTCTGGGTTGACTGAGTAGTTTTATTGGTCTTGGTTGGGCATGGCTAATCTCATCTTTCCTAGGGGTCACTCACATGTCTGGCAGTCAACTAGTTTCTAGTTAATATAGGATAGTTTGGCTGGGATGACTGGCTTTGCTCCACACAGTCTCTCATCCCCTAGGACAGTGGTCGGCAAACTCATTAGTCAACAGAGCCAAATATCAACTGTACAATGATTGAAATTTCTTTTGAGAGCCAAATTTTTTAAATTTAAACTTCTTCTAACACCACTTCTTCAAAATAGATTCGCCCAGGCCATGATATTTTGTGGAACAGCCACACTCAAGGGGCCAAAGAGCCGCATGTGGCTCGCAAGCCGCAGTTTGCTGACCACTGCCCTAGGAAGCTAGACCAGGCTTGTTCTCATGGTTCAGGTCAGAAAGTAGAGGTGGGCAAGACTTCATAAAATCTGGTTTTAGAAGTGAGGCCCAGTCTATTGACCAAAGTGAGATAAAAGAGCAGCTCAGATTCAAGGGATAGTAAAATCCCTTGCATTCTTGATGGAAAAAGTCATATTGTAAAGGGTGGAGATTATGGGAGGGTTGGAGAATTGAGGCATTGTCTCAATTCATATACCACAAGGAGGCATCTTGAGCCATCCTTTTTGTAAGCAAAACTCTACATTGATATTATCTTTTTCATACTGCTTACTTATGGAGCTGAGGAAACCTTATTGAAAACCTGGATGGAATATCGGTGTGAGAAAATTTTAAACTCTCTTCGTACATCGGCTTTAGCTCCTTACACATGCTCTCTTTTGGGAAGAGAAGAGTGAGTGCAGATTTTCCATAATAATAACTTCCTTGAAATCTCGTGATTGACTAGTCATGGAATTGCTGTTTGAGCCAAATCCCTGATAAAAGTGTTATATACTAATGAGAGATTTATCAGGCTTGTGACAATTTGGCATCTGCTTGAGCAAAGATTGCAATCTTGTAGAGAAAGAAAAGACTGTCCAAAATGTGGAGGAGGAAAATTATGTAAGTCAGTAATGCTTAGATGTGTAGAGAAAAAAATAAATTATGTTTTTGAAGATAGTTCAAGAAACTTCAGGAATTATGAGCCAGATTTATAGGCCATAAAATGTAGTTTTTCCATGGAATCACATCACACAGAATATGCAAAGGAAGCTAACTCTTCATTTTTAAAGTGTATATCATTATCCATCTAACATATTTACTTTCCTGTATTCATGACTCACGGTCAGTGTTAGGGGAAGGAGAAAGAAATCTCACATAGTTTCAGGAATAGCCAGTCAAGATGACTCTTGAGATCTGGACTGAAGGGATACAGAGAACTACGGTATATTGATTGGGCACTGCCATAGGTATATTATCTCATTTGATCATCACCATAACATTGGGGGATAGGCATTAACAGCCTCTGAGTTTATAGATGAAGAGGCTTTGGCTCAGAAAGGACAAGCAATGTGCCCAAATTCACTCACAACTAGTGAGAGTGAAAGCCAAGCATTAAGTTCTAATTTCCTGGTTTTCATTTTTCCCAGTGTGATGGATCCACAATAACAAATCACTTCCACCTTGGATAACCTCATCTTTGTAATTTGAAAATAATTTTGATTTGAGGGTTCTTTTCCCTCAAAGGCAGACAAAGAGAGTCTATTTAATGGCATATGAATGCCAAACTCTGCTCATGGTCTTCCCTAGAATGATTGTTGTTACACTGAAGATAGAAAGACTAGTCCTGGGGGGCAGGGAGGGGATAGGGGGAGCCAGTGGAAATGACAAATACAAAGCAAGCAGTGACTTCAGAGTTTACAAATTTGAGGAAGAACTTTGCTCTGGGTAGTGCTTGAGGAAGAGGAGTGACAGCCACCCATACCAGGCGTGTGCCCAGGGCTCTGCTTCTGTGGACACCCTGTGCCAGCATCCACGGTGAGGCAATTCTGGAGAACAGCAGGACTCATTCATCCCACATGCCTTCCCAGACAGTCAGAGTAAACAACTTTCAGATGCATTTCCTGTTAACATTTTTTTCCATAGTGCCACTAGTCAAATAGTATTTGAAAATTCCCTTTTTGTGTTTCCTCTAAAAGAACTTTCTTTTGCAAGAGGTTTGCCGGACATGACATCATCCTAATTATTTCTTGACCAATTTTATCACCAACCACTTAAAATCTAGATCATTTATCTGGTTTTATAAGGTGGTTAGGATCACTCCGGAAATGTCCAAAATAGGGGCAACAGGAACATTTCAATCCTACATCCAGATCCTACAGTTGGAGCGATGTGTGACCTGTCTACCTAGTGAACATTTACTACATAACCTGGAGACAGAGCTATTTGATGGTGGAGTCATGAGGAGCATTTCATAAGTGACTGAAAAAAATCTCTGACTGGAAACAGGAAAGGAAATAATGAACTGACAGCTAGTTCTTACTCTCCATTCTTAAGAGCAAACTGTTCAGATTTGTTGCAAAAGTTGACACTTCCAAAATTGTCTCTTGGTTCCCTAAATAAAATTCAGAGTTCAGTGCTTCCCATTTTCCTGTCCCGGCTTTTCTCAATGACTCTCAACCAGAGAAAGCAACACTCCTGGGCTCCCCAGAGATAGGTGTAGACAGAGTATAAGTTGAATCCAGCTTTACAGAGATCTGCTCTTTTATAAGGTTCTTGCCTCAAAGGTGAGAGGAAAAAAAGGAAGAAATGACATCTTGTTACTAAAATAATTTGAAACAATGATGTCATTCTTAAAAATATATAAGGAAATAGATATTCAATATTAAGTTTAAAGTTAGAGATATTGCAGAACTTATTTTGAAAATGACATTTGTCATAAATGAAGTCTACTTGAGGGAGAAGACTCTCCTATTATAAGAATCTTTTCTGTCTCATGAAATACGGTAGCATCTAGCTAAAGAACGTGAGGTAGAGGTCGGCACCCCTAGCTACAGTGGCTAGTTACTGGTATATGTATTCCAGATTCTAGAATCCCACCTTTGTTCAAAGCAAATTCTGTCTTGCCCTGCCCACTCATGGGATTCAGGAACCCTCAATAATCCATGGAGGTGCTATTCATGACCCCAACAGCATGAGGATGAAGAAGGCAAGCTACAGTATCTGGGGATGGTTAGGAATGGACTGCTGGAGTCTTTGGGTTCCCTCATCCTGGTAAACCTGGGAATTGGCCCCTCCTGACTTAACCTAGACAACACAGGGCTAGATTACAACTGGCATTGATATTTCACTGATCCAGGAGAAGATGGAAAAGGGAACCAGGTGTGAGAGCTTGGCAAACTTTAAAGTAAAATCAGGGGTAGCCTTATAGCTGACAAGTGACTCTTACTGTCGTAGAAGAAGAACTCCATTTGCCTTCTAGATGTGAGGTTGACCTGGCTTCAACACCTACCTCTTCATTATAGTCAGGGTTAATCTGGCTGACCTGCTGGCTAAAAAGAGGCTCTTTCCTTCCCAAACCAGCATTCTCTCTTTTGTTAGCCTCTGTTCCCTACAGATACAACTTTTTCCCAAACCTCCCCACTATTCTCCCTTTCCTCCCCACTCACACACAAAAGGCATCAGGATCAACCAGGGCCTTTGATTTATTTTTACAAGGAGGAGAAGTGAGTAGGCATGTACTCCTTTGGAATTTGAAAGACATTTCCTTGCCTAGAGGGCTGATAATTTGAGCTTCATTTCCCCCTTTCCTTCTAAATTCTCTCCTTAAAAAATAACCCCAAAAAACCATACTTAGTCATTGGCAATCAAATATGTGAAAATCATGAGCTCGGCTGAATCACCTTTCTGGTAAGGACAGAAAGAACAGTTTGAGGCAGCTGTTGAAGAATAGTAACCCTGGTAACAGGAAGAATTTGGTTTGCTACAAGGTAATACCATCGGGCAAGAAGACTGGTTAACAGGGTATTGCAGGAATCAGGTGAGAAATGACAAGGGCCTGAATTAAATAGTACCTCTGGATGTGAAGCAAAGGGGGCTCATTAAATATTATGTGTTTAGGCCTCAGTGGCTAAAAGTTATCTGAAGGCAGATGGGTTTGGGAACCAAGCCTAAAATTTATGGACACAGGAAGGAAGGTTTCTACTACTTTTTCCATCTCCTCCTCCTCCTGCTCCTCATCCTCCCCACACCTGATTATTTTCCATTCCCAACATCAGGATATACCCTTGGGTGCACATTCAAGGAAGTCAATGTTAGTAAAAATTCCAAATCTTATTATTGCACTGCACATCCAAACCATATTCAAATACCACTAAAAATTATTTGTGAAAATGCATTTAGTCAGCAACTCCATGACTAGTCACTGGAAAGAATCTTACGGGAGAAAAATACGAATAAATAGAAATCACACAAAGGAAACACATATAAGGATGTTTTGTCTACGATTAGAAAAGGCCAAAAAAAATATAAGGGGGGAACAATTTAAATAGGTAATTGATCAATTTTTTGTTATGAACAGAAATGTGTAATTTGTAATGAAAGACATTTGTAGCCTTGGTCTTAATTAGGCAACTCAAATTTTTGCAGTAATCCATTATAGCAATGCATGCTAGCAATGTCATTCTGAAATTGAACTATCTCTTGACCTTGATTTTATAAATATATTTTCCCACATTAAATTAGGTGGTGGTGCCTTTGCAAAAGTTCAGAAATATTTTGCTTCCCAATAGCAGTTTCAGCACCTTTCCTTTCAGCTATAAGACTATGGTATACCTTTAGCTATCTATTAATATTTTTAGCACTAAGTGTTTATTTAATTGATTTGTGAATCCTAAGTTTGCTATTCAAACTTTAAGAAAAGTTACAAGCTCAATGTATAACTTTTTAAACAAAATTGATTTAGGAAAGAGACAAACTATTTTGACACTCTCAGAGGTTCTAATTTGACTATAAGATAAGGGAAAATTTTAAAAAAATAGTTCTCTGTTACATAGTGTTCTTAGTAGACAGAAAAAAAATGGTTCATTTTTTGAAGATAAGATGAAGTCAGATTAAGAAGAGAAACATATTCCAGTAGAAATAGCATTGAGAATTAGTTACATATCCTGGAAAAATAAGACTTAGAGCAACTATGTTGATATTACTTAGTACGATTGGACACCAGACACCAGAATTGGCAAAAACATTTCTTATTCAACTATTTTATGGAATTCCTATGAAAATAATTGAAAACAGAAACATTAAATTGCTTCAACAGAGAGAATGCACATTCTTTCTCTCCTCCCCTCAATATTTTGCACATCTATAGAAAGAGTTTGGAAGGAGGATATATTTAAAAAATCCTCAATATGTGGAATAGATATGAAAATTAACTGTGAAGCAAGGTTTTATGCATCAAACTTTTTTCCACTGACTTCTTAAAATGGAATGAATATATTTTACTGCTTTAAAACAAAAATGACTTACAAAAGGAAATAAAAATTGCACCCAAGAATGCAACACATCTCTATAGCATACATTTAAAGTAAATTAAATTGGCTATATTACACAAAAATACAAATGTCAAAAGTGAAAAGTACAGAATGTGAAGCTATTGCATGAGGGTGTGATGCTTTAGAATGTGGCATTTGCCAGCATCCAAGGCTCACCAATGTGGTCCTAGTTTTCATGGATACAAGTCTGTCCCAATTCAAGTTTCTACTTTATGGCTTGTTTTTAAGCTTACTGCCACTTACTAACCTCTATCAATTCAGTTTTCATGAATTTAATGCAGAGTGATCACTAGATTGTTTAGGACCAGTTATGAGCACTGAATGAACAATTCACTCTTCAATGATAATTTATACCAGCCTTAACATCAGAAAATGCTTATAGCAATTGAATACTGCTGTAATGCCTAAGCATGGGCTTTTGTAGGAGCGCCTTGTTCAACTACAAGTAGACCAAAATAATTCATCAAACAGATTAAACATTTTTTAAAAGTTTTTTCACCACAAGTAGATTGAGAAACAATGAATTTAATATATAATCACAGTCCAAGTGTTGGAACAGGAAGGTGCCAGCTGAAAAGGGAAGAACTGCGAACTGTATACACTGTGGCCTTCTGAGGTTCCTATTTCTGATTCCTCAGGTCATCTAGTTTTCCTTCCTGGGCTACTTCCTGTAATGTTTATCCAAGCAGTAAGCTGGGGTCTCAACTCATATGTTCCCAGTTTACCAAGGATCACTCTACTTCATTGCCTGATGTCCAGTGTTAAATAGGCTTGTTTCATAGGTAGTTTCCCACGGCTTTGGTTGCTCTAGAGGATAAATGCAGTCTCTGTCACTCCCTCTTGATCAGAATTGCTCTTTCTACTGATTTTTAAATTACTTTATATATTAAGAATGACAGCCTTTCATCTCTCATATTTTAGACAGAAATTTATATTTAATTTAGTCTTTGTGGAGTTAGTCCTGGCACCCAGGTCAAAGGGAAGAAAAACAAGAAAGTATAAAACTCATATGAATCCAAAAATCGTGCTAGAGTTGATTCATAAGCCAAATTGATTCTCTGTTTGAGAACTTGTATAATGGTGATGTGTCATGTACTCAGTTGGATTGCTTTGTAATAGGAGACTGATAAATATACACCTAGGAATAAGCTTTCTTGGAAATAGGTCAGATCTATATGTTCAGGCAAATTAAAAACAAAATAAAAGCAGCTAAATATGAAAACATTAAATTTCACTCATATTTAATTCATTTCTTCATTTAATAAACATACATTAAGCATTTATTATGTGCCTAGAGTTTTTAAAATACAATATAATTTAATACTAAATATGAATTATAAAATAATCTTTAGATGACACATGTACAAAGAAAGGTATATCATTGACATGTCCTAAATTTCTCTAAAAATTAAGGAGATAATAAGAACCAGGATATATTTTAACCCTTTGAAGCACAGATTTATTTTCAAGTGCTGTTTGCCCTGAAAAATTGAAGAAAAACAAAAATAGAATGTTTTCAAATAAGGGCAAATAAGAGTTTATTACAAGTGTATCATCCTATCTAATAAGGAGGGAATATGCTAATTGACCCTTACACCGTCACAAAGATGGCAGTGCCCACAGCCAATAAGGAGGAATATGCTAATTGACCCTCACTCCATCCCAAAGATGGCAGCATCCACAGCCAATAAGGGGGAATATGCTAATTGACTGTCACGCCCTCAAATATGGCAGCACCCACAGCCACAAGATGGTGGCACCCAGTCACTTCAGCCCTGCTGGGGCAACAGGCGGGCCCGGCCACTCCGTGCACCTGCCTCCAGAGTCCCCGAGTCCCCTCAGACCCCAGGGCCAGCCCAAGGTGCAGGCAAGCCTCAGATGTCAGCTGCCCAGCCACCCAGGGCCACCCGAGGCTCGGGTAACCAGGGCCAGCTGAGGCTTGCACTGCCGGCAGTGGCAGCAGCAGAGGTGTGATGGGGCATCACCTTTCCCTGATCGCCAGGTTGCCTCCCGCCCCTGAGGGCTCCCGGACTGTGAGAGGGAGCAGGCCAGGCTGAGGGAACCCCCGCTCCAGTGCATGAATTTTCATGTACCAGGCCTCTAGTTTAAATATAAAAAGGAATTAGCTTAATAGAAGGACAATATGGAAATATTTGGCCTCTAGTAAATTATGTACAATATTAGTCTATCAGATATTTATATTAAGGAATTTAGTACCATGAAGATAGCTAATTCTGTCATTCCAATCCCCATGATGATTTGTTCAAAATAAAAGTTACATTTCCAAAATTATAAATAATTCAATAGAATAAAAACAGTCCAGAAATTTCAGGTTGGGTTATTTGTTAGAGTACTTAAAATTTAATGTGAAATCTCAAAGTAAAGGCAGATGTCAAAATTTCAAATTATTTCCATTGTCAACCTAACACAATCAATACAGCACTTATCAGTTCCCACTACATTAATTAATCCACCACAATTAATGACCAAAAATTACTTATTAATAATTTATTTTGGAATAATTTTAAGTTTACAGAAAAATTGCAGACTATACGAAGAGTTCCCATATACCCTGCTCCCCACATAGTTTTCCTTAATGTTAGCCTTTTACATAAGTTACTGTGGTACATGTATCAAAACTAAGAAACCAACATTGACACATTATTATTAACTAAATTCTAAGTATGTGGAATAACTAAAAAAGATTCAAATACTGAGTATAAGCATGTGCTTTTTTTAAAAGAAATAAATACTCTATTTAGGCTAATCAATTATTAATGTCCTGGAGTTAAGTTCTAGAGATGTAATTCTACATTGAGTTCTCTTGAAGAGAATTGAAAGTAAACTAATTTGGACAGATTTTATAATGAAATCTTCTTGGATGAGAGCTGTGTGCCCCTCATGTTGGGCTCAACCAACTGAAGGTAGGCATAGCAGCACCATCCTCTAAATGCCAAAGGACTCCAGGAAAGTTGGTTTTCCAGTAGGATTTTTAAATGCTTTGGATTTACTTTTTTTTTTTTTTTAAATATATTTTATTGATATTTCACAGAGAGGAAGGGAGAGGGATAGAGAGCTAGAAACATCGATGAGAGAGAAACATCGATCAGCTGCCTCCTGCACACCTCCCACTGGGGATGTGCCCGCAACCAAGGTACATGCCCTTGACCGGAATCGAACCCCGGACCTTTCAGTCCGCAGGCCGACGCTCTATCCACTGAGCCAAACCGGTTTCGGCTGGATTTACTTTTTATTTCTAGTTTACTCAAATTGCACTTCTCCTTAAATTTTCTTAATAAAGACTAGAACTAGTTATTTGACAAAAAAATAACAGTAATCAAATCACACAAACATTTGCATTTTTATAAATGATCTTTATTGCAAAGAGTAAGATTTCATGAAATAGAGATTATCCTGAAAATTTTGGGATGTATTGCTTTTGTCTCCATGGCAACCAACTAAACTGGTTGCACCTGGTTCTCCAGGGTAATTAATTTCTTGCATGCTGGGATGGTCTGCTGATCCTCAAGGCTAGCAGAAAGGAAGAAACAAGATGACCTTTCTTTAAACCAAAACAAACAAATCTCATATAGAGATATGCTCTAATTTCACTCTTGCAGTGGGTTTTACATTTGAGCAATAAGATGGGAGGCCAGATTTTTAGTTCTGTTGAGCTTAATTTTCAGAGAGATCTATTGAGCTAGCCATTTTTGTAGGATCTCAAAGATACTTTTCTCCTGCTTGCATTAGTTCAGCTGAGTTAATACATGATTGTGGCTATAGTGTACTTCACAGAAAAAGAGAAAAATGTCAGAAGACAGACATACCGAGTATAGACATACCTCAAAGATATTGCAAGTTCAGTTCCAGACAACCACAATAAAGTGAGTATTGCAAGAAAATGAATTGTAATCTTTTTGTTGGTGAAGGTCATCCCTACAATTCATAAACAATGCAACACCTATGAAGCATAATAAAGCAAAGGGCAATAAAACATATAGCTGTAGCCAAAAACTGGTTATCTTGAACCTGGGTGCCAGTTCATCAGATGTCTATCACATTTGTGTTGATTCTGGTCTATGTAGAAAATGCTTTCAAATGTCAGATCAGCATTTTATAAATAAACATCTATCTACACGGTATTATTTTAGGGGCACAAGGTATTTGCTGTTGTGAAAATGGCAAAATTTTTTAATAACCATGATACATCTACACAGTGGAGTACTATGCACCCATGGAAAAGAATGAGAGAGACTTCTATGTATGAGATGGAAAGATCTCCAGTGTATATTGATAAGAGAAGCAAGCATGGTATAGAATAGTGTACATCATATGCTACCTTTTTTTCAAATGGAGAAATAAAATTTACATGATTGTATTTGCAAAAAAAAAAAAAAAAAAAAAAAGGAAATACTGGAAGGATGAACAGGAACCCAATAAAATGGTTCCCTAGGTGGGAGTGATAAAGATCTTTCTGTGTTTACCACCAAATGAAAACTCTGAACTGACAGCTGGTAACAGCCTATAGCATTCCTTATAAACATAAATGATTTCATTGAATTTCAACATTAAACGAGGTCACACCATGACCGTTATGCAACCAGACCCCAAAAAAGATATGCTGGGCACCATGTAACCACAAAAGTAACAAATATCTCTCTGTCTTGACTAACATGAGTCCTTTTCTTTCTCTACCTTGACAACACTAGCTTCACTTCATTTCTCTTGTATCCTAGATAAAATTAAGATTCTCAATCATTTAATTGCCCTTGTGATGTTTTCCCCCAGCACCTAATTTGGGCAATGCTAGATTTTGAACATCCAAAAGAATAACAGTTCTGAAATAGACTAAAATTATTAACATACAAGGATACATAAGAAAGTCATACAAGTTATTATACCAATCTGATTTTATACTTATCTAAAATAATGAGTCATATAACTGTATTCTCAATGAGTATGAAGAAACTAATTGAATACAAGACCAAAAAGATCAGGTATGAGAAAGATATGCTAAAATGGACGTAAAGCAGAAAAAATATTCATTTAAAAAAGTTGGCACAAGACTTGAAATTTCTCTAATTAAGTGATAAATCGTTTCTTCAGCCAATATGAATAATCTTAATATAAGACTTTGACCTTCTTGCTTTTAACTTCATTTCTGTAATGAGATGAATAGTATTTTTCATTGGTTCCCAGTCTTTGAACAGCAACAATGTACATGGCACAGAGGATTCAAAGATAAACAGGATCTGGTCCCAGATATGAAAAAATTTACTTGCTAGAAGGTGGAACCTAAATTGCTCTGTTCCTTCTCAATTCTGTTCAGATGTCCATTACCCAGGAAAGCTTCTCTACAGTTATTTGTTCAATGTCTATCTTCTGTCTCTATGATGACTAGTGGCTCTTGGGGGCAGGGACTATTTACATCTTACTCACCATTACATTCCCAGTGCCAGCAATGAATCTAATGTAAGTAGACTCTTGTACTGGGTTGAATCATGTTTCCCCAAAGTTCACATCCACCCAGAACCTCAGAATGTGGACTTATTTGGAGATCTTCGCAGATGTAATTAGTTAAAGTCATACTGGATGAGGTCATACTGAATTAGGGTGAGTCTTAAATCCAATATGACTAGAGACCTTATAGGAAGAGAAGATACACAGAGGCACACACAGAGAGGGAAGAGATCATGTGGTGACAGAGGCAGAGACTGGAGTGATACAGCTGCAAGCCAAGGAAAGCCAAGGGTTATCAGAAACTATTAGGAACAGGCAAGGAAAGCAAGAAAGATTTGCAACTGCTTTCTTTGATTCAAAGTGTTTTGAAAGCATAAGAACTTACGTCTCCAAGCAACTTGGAAGGCATATGGCACAGTGGTTAAGAAGCAGGACTTTCAGCCTGGTTGGTATGGCTCAGTGGTTGAGCATTAACCCATGAACCTGGAGATCATGGTTCGGTTCCCAATTAGGGCATATGCCCAGGTTGCAGGCGGGATCCCCAGTAGGGGGGCATGCAAGAAGCAACCGACCCATGATTTTCTCTCATCATTGATGTTTCTATCTCTATCTCCCTTTCCCTTCCTCTCTCTGAAATCAATAAAACATATTTATATATATATATATATATATTTTTTTTTTTAAAGAAACAGGACTTTCAGTTAGTCTCTGGGTTTGAATCCTGGTCCTACCACTGTGAGCCTTAGGCCAGCTGACTTAACCTCTATGTTGTTTCCATAACTGTAAAATAAGGAAAGTAGCCCAGACTCGGTGGCTCAGTGGTTGAGCATCGACCTATGAACCAGGAGGTCACAGTTTAATTCCCAGTCAGGGCACATGCCTGGATCGCAGGCTTGATCTCCAGGAGGCGCGTGCATTGGTGCTTCTCTCTCTCTCTTTCTCTCTCTCTCTCTCTCTCTCTCTCTCTCTCTCTCTCTCTCTCTCTCTCTCTCTCCCGCTTCCTTCCTCTCTGAAATCAATAAAAATACATTATTTTTAAGTGAGGAAAGTAGTAACTACCCTTGGTTGTGAAAATAATTTAATAACATTAGGCCTGTAAAGTATGAACCTGTACTATTAAATACATAGCCCTGGGCCACATGTGGCTATTGAGCACTTGAACTATGGCTCCTCCATGTTAGATGTGCTATAAGTAAAATGTAGACCAGATTTTTAAACACTTTGTATGAAGAAAAGAATTTCAATATCTTGTTAGTACTTCTTCGATACTAATTACATTGTAAATACAGATATTTTTTAACATATTGGGTCAAACAAAATATTAAAGTTAACTTGACCTGTTTTTTGTGTATGGCTACTACAAAAATTAAAATTGCATATGTGGTTCAAATGTACAGCTCATATTATACTTTTATTGGCCATGTCTGGAATAAAGGGGGCCTGGGCACCAACAAAATTGCTTCCATATAAAAATATTTTGAATCGTTGTAAAATTGTGTCAGATACCGATCCAGAAGTAGAATATAAAAGATTGGTGTGGTTACAGTGAGATAATTCTATACATAAAAGAGACCGTATAGAGTTGTTGACCCAATATAGATGCCTTCCCCAAGTCACTTGTCTGTTCTTCCTCAGGGTTACCATATAGTGAGCACTTGCATTGTGGCAGACTGTAGACTAATTATTTTGCACTCATCATCTTATGAATAGTGTAGTTCTATTATTTGTGGATAACATACGTAACTTACATTGTATGTGTTATTTAGAGCCAATGTTGAGTTTTTTACTATGTAATATGCATCACTGGCTCTTGAATCATAATAATCACTCTGGAGTAGGAAAGAAATGGTAGTCACAGCAAATGTGTGCATGCCACAGCTATAGTGAACACCTGCAACCTGGTATGTCCATGGGAGTGTGGTTCAGATCCTAACATTATCTGATTCATCTTGGTGGCAAAAGGGCAAGAATCCCTTATGGAGAGAGAGCAGAAAACAAGGAAACCTTCAAAAACCTGGCATTTCATAGAAGCATCACTTTCACTTTAAACCTTAAAGCTCCTTGCCCTCCAGACATGAAATGTGAACCTACTTAAATAATATTTCTCCTCTTTGAATTGAGGTGCTGAAGAAATTCCTCCTCATCAAACTCAGACATTTCAATGAAATTAATCCCTAAAGGAACTGTAATCTCTCATTAAGAGATCTTATCCTTGGCATCTATTCAGAGACAAGAGGAAAGTATCAATCTTGTCCCTGTTGGGGTTGCATTTATGCTGTGTACTCTTTGAGGAAAGAAGAAGGGGCATGAGATATTCTTGGCACTGAATTTGTAATCCCTCAGCCAAAAGGAACAAAACTATAAAGAACTTTGGATAAGGCGTTAATGCTCCCCACCAAGGATATATATCAAGGCTTTATCTCTAGAAGATATCATGAAAGTGCCTCTTTCTGTTTTCATTAGTCACTGAAATGACCTCTTTTTCTTTATTATAAGATAGAGTGAGAGTGAGAATTTGCTGAGTCACTGGAGTGAAAGTATGAAGGGTACTGGTTAGATGTCTTTTTGCAGTGACCTAGAAGTTACAGATAAGTTTAAGGGCTAGGTAGCCAGAATTTAAGACTTTTCTTTCTTTTTTAAAAAAATATTTTTATTGATTTCGGAAAGGAAAGGAGAGGGGGAGAGAAATAGAAACATCAATGATGAGAGAGAATCATTGATCGGCTGCCTCCTGCACGCCTCCTATTGGGATTGAGCCACAACCCAGTCATGTGCCCTTGGCTGGAATCGAAGTGGGATCCTTCAGTCCAGTCCACAGGCCGACACTATCCATTGAGCCAAACCAGCTAGGATGAGACTTTTTTTTTTTTTTTTTTTTTTTTGTGAGACCTTTCTCGATTTGGGGCAATATTTTACCCAGGAACTTTCTCAAAGTCCTGCAAATAAGCCTATAGACTTAATGCATTTCCCCTCACCCTTAACTTCTCTTCTGTAGAGCAGGAAGAGCCCCTCCATTTCTGAAGGCCAGTTCTCCACCTTCAGGCAGCCCTTACTCATCCAGTCCTCCCTTCACTATCTGGTCTTCCTCCTCAACATTACTGCCTTCTCCTACAGCCGTTATCCTTTCTTCTACCCTTCATAGTTGAGTTGTCTGTGCTTGCTGTTTCTGTTTCCTCACCTGCTCTATCTCTGTGTACTTCAATCTCACTTCCACAGACTCCACCTGAATAGTTCTCAATGAGAGAGACCCAGGTCAGCAAATCCAATGGCTATTTTGCCATTCTCATAGCCCTTGGAATCCCAGTAACATTCCACCCAACCGGCTCCACCATACTGAAATAGTCTCTTCCCTGGCAATACAACATTCTTGGATTTTCAGTAACCTCCCTGCCCACCTTAGTCTCTTTTCCTGAATTTTTAATGTTAGAACAACACAAGGTTCACTATGAGACCCAAGTGTCTTCTTCTTTGATATTCTTTTCCAAGGCTTTGTAATCCAGGCCTGGGGCTCCAATTATCCAGGTTAGACACTCCAAATTTAATCTCCAGCTCAGATCACTCTTCTGAGTCCAGGCAAGTAGTATATCCAATACCTATCCAGCTTTACCACTTAAATATCTCTTGGGCATCTCAAACTTAATGTATTCAGAATGGGGTTTCTAATCTCTCCCCAGGCCCTTCTCCCAACACCACCCAGTCTTGGCCTTTCTGAGATGGCAGGCTGTTCACCCCCAGTGTATACCACTGCACAAATGGTTCCACCATCCACCAAGATGCACAAGTAGAAACCCAAGCCTTTTATTTGTACCTATTTCTTCTTCACCTCTGATAGGCAATCAATCACCAATGCCTAAATATCATTTTATCTCTACTGCAACTACCCTATTGGGCTTGTGCAAAAGCCTTCTGACTAGTGTCCCACACCCCTACTCCCCTAGCCAAAATTCTGCAATACAGTTAGAATGCATCTCATATCACATTAATTCACTCCCTTACTTCAATTTCTAAAATTGCCTTCCATTTCTGTTTGGATATTTGCTCCAAATCCTTAACACAGCTCACAAACCTCTGCATTATCTGGCCCACTGTCCACCATCCTCACTCATGTCCATGTCCTCCTAGTTCCTTTCTTCAAACCAAACCCATTTTTTGGTTCCTCCACAGAACCAAGCTCCTTTCGGCTCAGAATTTTCATGCATTTTATTTCCTCTGTCTTTCCTTTTCTCTTTCCTTGCCTTTGAATCTGTTAGATTTAAGCTGATATGTTTTTTTTCATGAAGTAGGTTTTTATCCCCCAGCAAAACTAAGTGCTTATATGTTCTCTCATGTAATGCATTTGAGTATTTACTCTTTGATCTTGTAAACATTATAAAGATTGTAATTAAATTACTAATTGTATAATTAGTATCTTAATGCTCATTTTATCCTCTCCATGAAGACAGAGAAAATCGGTAGGTTTCTTTTTTTATTGCTGAATCTCTGTATATAGACATAGTAGTTGCCTAATAAACACCTATTCAACGAATAAATAACATTTAAATGGAATAAGAAGAATATAAGAATTTTCTTTAATACATATCTACAATATTACATGCTTTATTATCTTTTGTCTTAAAATGAGCTTTAAATTAAGTTGTAGATATTTAAGCAACAAATTAAGGATTTCTGAAATCAATCCATAATTACATAAATTTACAGAAAGATAATTTAACTCACTGTTATCACAGCTAAATAGCAAAGGCCAAACTAGCAGAATTTGGCACCGCAGAAAGAATTTTTAAAAACAACCCAATAATATTAACAATGCGAGACCCAGACCCGCTGGTGCCATGGGACGCAGCGTCAAGTCCCACCTGCGCCGCGGGACCCAGTGTCAAGTCCCGCCAGTGCCGCGGGACCCATCAATGCACCTTCTGGTGACTGGTCGTTGGTCGTTACGGTGGTATGACCACTGGGTTTTTATTATATAGATTGTGGTAGTAAAACATTATTGACAACTTTGCAGCTATGTATCTGCCTGTAAAGTACAAATACAGATACCTTAAATTGGTCCCTTTGAATGCAACTAGAGCAGTCTTCCTCAGCCTTTTTTAAAAACCATTGCTCCCTTAGGAGCCATTTTAGACAGTTTTTTCCTACTCATTCTCCCCCAACCCCAGAAATTTTAATACCACAGATATACCATGTATTTGTTTATGTACTGCCTATATATCTGTGCTTTATGCATAAAAAAATAAATATTTTTACCCCTTAAGAATAAATTATGTTTCTCCTGGGAACAACATTGCCCCTATTGAGAATGTACAAACTGGAGTGATTCTGTGAAGATAATAATGCATAATCAACAAATTAATAAGTACCCTTAAAATGCCTGTCAGGAATGAAAGATACAGACCATGTCTTTGCTACCTTCTCAGCTCTCTCAAGTTGTCTCCAGTACACTGGCTTGATACATGGAGCAAATTATCTAGTTATGGTGACACACTGCTCCATGTGGACACTGTAACTCAATCAATGCTGCCTTCAGGGACAGGAGAATGTTTCATCCAGAACTAATTGTTCTATATAGGATCTCCAAATTACTGTAATTTTTAACAGCCAAAAATTTTATTGACTAGAAAGCAAGCTTGATAATATAATGTAATAATAATATTATCACAAAGGGAAGAATTTCTGGATGGAAAGTGATAAGCTTTTGCTTAGCTTAGTGTCAATTATTATAAAATATAGAAGCATGGAGGAAGTATCAAACAGAACACTATTTTAAACAAATATACTTTTCTGATAAAAGCCTTAGTACTCACCAATGATCGAATTACTAAACATCTAAGAGTAACCATAGTCAACATTTGAATCTTTCTGCAGTTGACACAATTGCCACATTTCACTGCTAAAAATGTTACTCCTGAAACTTTTCTTCTATTATTATTAGTTTGCTTTTCATTAAGAATTATATGCTTTTGAGGCTGTCTTTTCATTGACCAAGTTTTAAGGCTCTGAAGGACTTTGAGCTGGAAACCATGGTGATGGCTTTTGTAAATATCACATTAGCATAGTAAGTAGCGGATTTTGATTTTACAATGGGAATACACATTTTATCCAGTATTAAAAATAAATTATTGAGATTATCTTGGAACCAATTGCAGTAATCCCAACATAAACGAAGTAGCATGGAAAAATCTTGTGTTCCAAGGGAATTTGCTGTTCTGAGAACTAAGTAGTTTGCCGTTGCACACATCATTTACCTAGACCTCAGACCTCTTACCCAAAACAACTTATTTTGATGAGCAATAAGTTTCACAAAAGAAAATAAGCTTATTTCACTTGATTATCTGAAACTGCATAAACTTCTTAGAAAAAAAGTAGTAAGAGCAGTAAACAAGTGGTTCGTTTTATATGCATAATTCTTTCCTGTTCTGAAGAGTATATTCTTAATGTGGTATGTTGTAGATGCAAGCATGATAATGAAATATAGTGAAGACTAAATTGCCTACTGATCATCTGCTTAGATGCATTTTTTTGTTTTATCTCAATAACAATATGGAATGCAATTTATTAATACATCTTGATGTTTTCTATCTGTTTATGGATAATTGAGTAGTTACAACTGTGTTGCCTTTAATTAACATAGCTGGCAAATCTTCATTGATATTCTTTATGATTCATAGAATGTGCTGAGGGTCAACAGAACCGTTAGGAAAAATTATTTTGCTTCTTATCACATTCATGCCACCATAGGACTCATTGGTGCCTGACCATCTTGAGCCACTAAAGCACTCTAACTCAGGAACAAAGATATCTAAATATGTCTGAAGGAAAAAACTGCAAAGAAAACAAGACAAAATTGTGGGTGTTTTTTTGAGAAGGGGGGAAGAGGAAGTAGCTAAATAGTGAAATACTCCTTCATGCCAGAAAGAGATCACATGGTTTTAATCAGGAAGCCTTGTAGTGTCCATTCAGTTGAGCAGTAAACCAGAGGTATTTTCCTGGTGGTTCTGACAACTGAAGCCCAGCTTCCCTATGTTTGGGAGAAGTCAGCCACCAATTCTCACATTAACTGCAGACTTAACTGCGGACTCTAGCTTGGTTTCCCAATCACACTCCACTCCATTTCAACCAGCAAATGCAGAAAAATCTAGCTACACCCCATGGAGGCTGGGAAAGGTCTGTATCACTTTCAAGCTTTATAATTCTCTCTACACCCATCATTTTTATTCATCCGGCAGGAAAGTGCCCAGGTCAACACCTATTATCTCCAGAAGAAAGAGTTTCAGAAATTACAAAGTACTTCCAACCAATCTCCTGTACTTTCATATATTTTTTTAAAAAAATGACCCTGGACAGAAGAATGCAGATGGGGTTCCTGCCCAGTTATATCCAATGCAATATTCCCAAAATAAGCATTGAGACAGGACACACACACACATGCATAACAAATCCTGATTTCTCTCCCTTCTGAATGCCTAAATGTTACACTTTTTTGACAATCAGCATCAGAAGAATAAAGGGCCTTTGTAGGAATGTTAGTAAGAGGGTGATAAAACAATATTTCAAATTTGCTACTTATTAAACTATAAAAGTTTTACTGTAGATGAAGGCTGAACATGTTATACTTTTTTGAATTATACTTGTTGAATTGTCTGTGGATTTAGGCATCTCTAATGCCACCTTCCAGAGAAAATCTGAAGCTTACTATTAACACATAAAGGGTTGCTACAGAAACTAAATGTAATGAAAGGAAATGTAATTATCTTTTATGCATTTGCTTTCTCACATGCTATGACATTCTTTTTGTGCAATTAAGGTGAGAGGTAAGGATGGATATGAGTGGTAGCTATAGAAGATACAGTTTTCAACTCCACTCTGCAAAAAATCACCTGGGGCCAAGAAATCTGCATTTTTAACACACATTCCAGATGTAGATTGTCCTTGATCCACAGTTTGTGAAATTCTGGTAGAGTTGAACCCCTTTACAGCTGCCATTGAAGGACAGAACCACCTCCTAACTCAAAGCCTATAGGTGATTTGGTATAGCTGAAGCACAGATTCTACAGGAAATGGATTAACAGTTGGCTTAAGTGAGGGAAAAAGCCTCAAATCCATAAATTGCCAAGTGCTGGGTGTGTACATGACATCACATCAGGTACCAGAGAATTAACTAAATTCCTCATTTCTACCAGGCTCTTCAAAAGACAAGTAAGTGTTAATTTTCAGAGAGCCACGTGAATTTCAAACTATTCCCCTAAGGGAAGTAGCATAAAAATCCCCTTTCCCCCAGTCAGAATAAAAGTTATATTTTTACCTTTAAAAATTCCATGCTATACAAATTTTAAATTTGTTGTTTCCAACCCACATATTTCACAGAATGTTATAAAATTTTAGTTATGAAGCAAAAGGTATAATAAATCCTCTTATAAGTAACAATAATATTGAAAACTTTAAAAAAAATTAGGCATCAATGAGCAACTTCCATAATTGCCTATGCTTTCTAACTCCAAAGCACACCCCAAGAAATTACTGGGGATAGTTCATTAAAATCACTATCCATCAGGTGCTGAGGAAAAAAAACGGAGTGGAAAACATAAAGTTTGTATTTGATTTGAATGAGCACACGGGCTCCTTTTAAAAGGAAGAGACTACTGTGCTGTTATATGAGGCTTTGCCTCATACGGGCTGTGTGACCACCAGTAGGTCACTTGGTCTTTTGGAGCAACAGTTACAATGCCCACCTACAAGTGTGGTTATTGAGAGTAAATGAGATAAAGTGAATGGAAGTGTCTAGCAGAGTGACTGATTCATAGTGGATGCTCAGTAATCCTGGTATTTTCTACCATGTTAGCATGAACATTTAATTTAGAAAGAAAGAAAAGCAAGTGAAGGTAATTAGTTTGGAATCTTACAAGTAGTTAAGAAAATGTAATCTATGAGATGGTAAAAACATGGCTTTTTGAGAAATTCAGTTTTAAATCTTGACTAGGCCCCTTAGTAACCTTGCGACTTTGGGCAAGTGACTTAAAGTTTTTAAGATTGTTCTCCTCATTTGTGAAAATGAGACTAACATAGAGATACTATGAGAATTTCCAGGAGAAAGAGCATAAACTACTTAGTATAATAAGGTCTGCGATAAGATACACTCTTGGTCTGCAGCAGATGTTATTCCTATCATTATCTCATTATCATTTTTTTAATATGTTTTAATGATTTTTTACAGAGAGGAAGGGAGAGGGAGAGAGAGTTATAAACATCGATGAGAGAGAAACATCAATCAGCTGCCTCCTGCACACCCCCTACTGGGGATGTGCCCGCAACAAAGGTACATGCCCTTGACCGGAATCGAACCTGAGACCCTTGAGTCTGCAGGCCGACCCTCTATCCACTGGGCCAAACCAGTTAGGGCTCATTGTCATTTTTATTGATTAACACTATGGACCAGATTAAGGCCTTGAATGTTCATTTCTAGGCAAACTTATTTGGCACAAGTCCCATACATTTACAAAAGGTCAAATTACATGATTTTAGCCTTCTAGCAGAACAACTTTATCAACCTCAAAAGTAACCTCTTATACTGTTTTTCAGATCACTGGAGGCTGGCCACATGATATTTGGCTTCTAAATCCTGGAATGAGTGTTATCTTGCAGAGAACTCCAGCCAGCGGAACAGGAGACCTGGTGCACTTCTTACAAAGTGAGCAAGTCCCCTGGCCTTTTGAGTAAGAAGATGGGCGGGAAGTTAATACTTGGGGTTTAAATCAGAGGAAAATGCCTGTACCCCAAGCATTCACGTAATTCTGGTAAAATGTGAGCCTTCTGTACCCAAAAGAAATTAAAATGCACATATCTTCAACGCAATTACTCAGAGTAATAAAAGAGAGACTTATGCATGATATGCAAATTACACAACAGATATGCAAATCATATAATTCAAGTCTTTCCTTGAATTAGAAACAATTAGGAATTGGCTCCACTAGAGACTCCCAAAGAGGATAGGGAGGAAACTGTCACCCTCATCTTGTTCCATGCAACTGAAATATCCAGGTGTAGGAAGGAGAGAGGGGGACAGAAAGTGGGTGCGTGATTCTGCTATTTCAGATCCTTACAAATCATGTTTGTGGACAGGAAGAGTTGGGAGTTGGTGGACCTTGTTATTCCCTTGTTATGTCATCAAGCGTTAGTGGCAGCTCCTTCCTCAGAATGACTCTGGTGTTCAGAGGATTCTGAACGCAACACTGGTTTTAGGTTTGTTTGCAGTAATCACTAACCCAGGTATGTCTAACTCCTTAGAAGAGAGCCATATTTGCAAAATCTATTTTCTCTTTTTTGGAAAGCTAATTTCCACCTAGAGTTGAAGATTTACTTTTACAACTGCTTCCTTTGCCAGACCCTGCGTGAGGCACTCCGCATACATTATTTCATTGAATCTCCATGATGTAGGCACATTAGCCCCAAGATACCTGGCGGTAGCATCCACCTCGTGGGGCATCCTGCTACAACTTATGTAGTTAACAAGAGGCAGAAGCTGGGGGAAGGGTTTGTGAAGACCTAGACCCCTAACTTAGGTTGCTTCTCCAGACATTAAAGAAAACCAAGAGTGATGCAGAGTCTCTGTTTTAGAGGAGGAGGGTACCATCTATTGCAGGCATGTATCCACATGAAACCAAACCAGGTGGAGAGAATAAACACAATAAGACTGCCAAGTTGGGTTGTATCAAGATAGGAGAAGTTTCATGTGCTTGGAGCAATCAGGAGAGATTTCATGGAGGAGGTGGCCTTCCAGAGGCTAGCATAGCATGAAGTGAACAGCACATTGTAGACTTTGGCTAAAACATAAATTATAAACATTAGGACATTCTACCAAGGCAGACTGAACATACGTTGTACTAGCTAATTCTGTCGGTGAAGAAGAGTTTTCTCGAAGTTCTTTAGCAAGGGAAACAGTGAGCTAAGAGCTGTGCTTTAGGAAGATTCATCTGGAACTGTGGATAGGAATAAGTGGGATGGGGGAGACCGGAGGCTGGAAGACTCATCAGAAGGTCTGGAAGGGTCCATGGAGGACAGACCACCACGACGTGACTGCCTTCACCAATCTTTCTAACACATAGCACAGTGCCTGGTACTACATTGGTTTTCAGTGTGAAAGGATGAGAGCCAGGGAGGAAAGAGAGAGTAAGGAAAGAAAGGAGGAAGGCGGGAGAGAAGGAAGGAGGATGTTTTAGGGACTTTGGGAACTTGTATTGCATATTCTCAATTTATAAATGTCATCCCCTAGAACTTCCCACTCACAAAAAGGAGTGCATGTACAACTAGTTAAATCAAGGAAGATCTGTTGTACAGTTCATTGTATTGTTCCAGTGTCAATTTCCTGGCTGTGATAATGTACCACCATATGTAAGAGGCTAACATGGGGAAAGCTGGACAAGGGAACATGGGACTTCTCTCTCTATTTTTTGCAGCATCATGTGAGTTTGTAATTAGCTCAAATTAAAAGTTCTTTAAAAAATCCATGCAAGTTGTAAAACACTTTCACACACATACCCCACCCAGTTCTATCAGATGGCTATCCTTGCACTGACTCTCTTTGGCAGTTCACCAGGCTGAGTTAGAACAGGGTGACCTGCAGGGTGAGACTGCCTCGGTTAGGCATCCCATCTCAGGGGCATGGCCCTTAATCTCTGACATTCCTCAAAGCCCTTTATTCCCTAATCTCCCCAAAGAATTGTTATTTGTTTTCTAGATGTATCAAAGTTCCCAGTTTTCCATTTCAAAACTCTTATTTCATGACCCAGTGTATCCAAAGAGCTAAATAAGAATGTTATCAGTATATTCACATTTTCTTTTAAATTTCCTGCATCTGAGAGATGTTCAGATCATTATATGTTATTCTTCAAATACTCTATAGGGCTTTATGCCTCCCTGATTATCACTTATATCTAATTGCTATTTCAGCCACCTATTTTGCCACACAAAACCCACTTTTCTGCAAAAATCTTAGAATGCTTTAAATTCCTACTTACCATCTCCTGTTTTCAAGATTCCCCAATTATATAATGAAATAAGCATCTATATATATAAAAGGGCTAATATGCTAAGTGTCCCTCAAAACATCCAAGTGGTCGCTATGATGCGCACTGACCACCAGGGGGGGCAGATGCTCAATGCAAGAGTTGCCATGATGCACACTAGCCTTTTTCAAAGAAATGGCACCGCAGACCTGGCACTGACAAAGCAACACTTGGCTTCCCCCAAGTGGGACACAGGCTCCGCCACCACCCTGGAGCAACAGCCCACCAAATCGCAGCCAATGTTGCCGAGACCCCATGGCGCAAAATGTGGCCCACAGCCCAGCCTGGAAATGGTGGCTAGGGTGCTGGGTAATGACATCACATAGCAACGCCAGCTTCCTCTCCCTAGCAACAGGCCATCTATAATAATAAAAGCACAATATGCAAATCGACTGAACAACCAAACAGCAGAATGACAGTCTGGACAACTGTCCGGACGACCTTCGGATGACCACGCTATGACATGCACTGCACCAGGCCAGCCAAGGCAAGCGCGATACAATTGGTCAGGGGGCCCCACCATCGCCCCATGGTCACCCCATAGAGGAGGCCCAGGCCACCCTCTGCGGGGCGATCGATGGGGGCGGGGGGAGGCTCCACAATCAATCATCCCAAAGATGGAGGCCCAGGCCAGCCAGCTAGCGCCACAGTGGGAGGATGAGGCCACCTGCCTGGCAGCTCTGCGGCAGGTGGGCAGGGCCTCCCTCTGTGGGTCAATCAATCTGGGGGCCCCACGATCAATCACCCCAGAGAGGCCCAGGCCAGCCAAGCAATCGCACCCCATGCCTGTCACCTAGAGAGGGACGCGACCGGTGACAGGGTGGGGAGGGGCAGCATCGCACAGATGGAAAGCAGTGGCAGCAGCAGGGGTGGTAGGAAGGAAAGCCACAATAGGCCCTGATCACCAGCCAGGTCTCACATTTCTACCAAGGGGTCCCGGACTGTGAGAGGGCGCAGGCCAGGCCAAGGGACACAGCCCATCCCCATGCACGAATTTCATGCACCAGGCCTCTAGTTTAATAATAAATGGCACTACAGATCTGGCGCCCACAAAACAACACTCGGTTTCCCCCAAGTGGGACACAGACCCACCACCACCTCAGTGCGATGTCACCAAATTGCAACCAACACTGCAAGACCTCTGGTGCAAAATGCGGCCACAGCCCAGCCCAGCCAGAAATGGTGGCTTTGGGTTCTGGCTTCTCTCTCTAGCAACAAGCCTCCTTGCAGTTTCTTCAGCCCAGGAACATAACTTGCTTTATAGCCAGGTGCAAACATT